>NW_015660886.1:413126-434148 GCF_001515625.1 Sinocyclocheilus rhinocerous
CAATTAGAAAAAAAACAGCACCATGCATGTATGTATAGTTTAATACAAATGACCGAAAACCAATCACAAAGAGTACGTTTTCATTTAAAAACACGAGATGCAGTGGGATGCGGAAAAGCCGCCATAAAGTTTTGAGACATGTTTTTGTAAAAGTTGAGCTTTACATGGCTTTCTAAACATGCGGCTCTCTTGTGCGAGACGCGAGTGCAGCGGTGATAGATGTCCCTCTAGAAAATGTGATAAATATGTGTTCTGTATAAACAAGATCTTCTCCGCATTGATGTTCTCTTTTTCCTGCAATATATTGAATGAACAACGCAGCAGCGCCATCTAGTGGCTTCAGCTGGATAGAATAAGAAAAACATTAAAATGCAACGACACTTGCATCGTCATCGCATCTCGTGCGCCGCTGATGAGGCAGCCTGACGAACACCTAAAATTCAAACGCAACGTTTTTACATTCGAATGTGGATTTTTATTTTAAATTTGACGAATATTCGAAATTCAAGCATTTTTACCCCTCTGGTCCTCTTTGTTTGGGAGTCACACTTGGCTCCTTCACGGTCAAAAGTGACTGAAGCCATGAAATGTAACGTCTTTTTTTTTCAGGAAAATCAATTTAATAAATTTTTGTTCAATAATATTTTTTTTATTATTATTTAGGATTTTGAGGGGATTTTAAGATATTATGCAATGTTTATAGAGGTTTAATTAGCTATCTTTCCCCACAAGAATTAATGTATTTTTATTTAATTATTATTTTTCAATAAATGGATTCCCATTGTTTTTTAGACACTCTTCATTTTATTAGGTTTTGCTTTTAGATATATATTTAGACATTCTAAAAGACTGCTTTATGTCAAGGTTTAGATATTGTTGGTTAGATAAATATCAGGTTTTGCATTATCATTACAATCAAACATTGTGTGTGCATGGGTGTCTATTTTTCACTCTTGATATTTTAGAGAGTCACCTCTTGATTGCTGTGCACTTTTGTTCTGCACAGCGGCTGATTTATAGTTTGAACCACCAAAAGATTCTGGGAGTTGTATTTTTTCGTATTTCCCATTTATTTCCTATTTCGGTCATTTTTGACTGGGAAGGAGCCAAGTGTGACTTTTCTTTTTGACCCTTTAACATATCCGAATCATGTCCATGATTTTTTTTGTGTGTTCACATAGCTAATGCAACAAAAGTCAACAAGTGTCATCTCATTCCGATGAAGCTACGATTTTTAAAATGTCAAAATAAAAAAATTTTTAGAATTTTTGACCGAAGAGGCCCAGAGGGTTAATCATACAGTTCAATCAATATTTTAACATAGGTACATGATTATTGATATGAAGTTTTATGTGTACAGCCAGAGGAGAATAGGTCCCCTGGTGTGTAACCCGACCAGGCGCCTTGTAGTCACTCAACCGGTGCAGTCCTCCTCCGAGACGAGTCCACACACTTTGGTGACGTAACGCGTAGTCCTCTGTGAGAGACACACTGCGCATGCGTCATCACATTCTGATGAAGCTACGAGTTTTAAGATTTCAAAATATCAAAAAATGACAGAAGAGGCCCAGCGTTAATAGCCCTAACAACGAACATCATTTGAAGCGTCACAAAATTCTGAAAATCGTACATTATGGGATTTTTTTTCATTATTGATCATACATTGCACAGAGGTCAGAGTTATTGTACAAATACGATAATTATTGTACATTTGGCAACACTGATTAGAATGATTTCTGAAGATCATGTGACACTGAAGACTGGAGTAATGATGCTGAAAATACAGCTGCACATCACAGAAATACATTACAGTTTAACAGATATTCACATAGAAAACGACTGTTTTATGTTGTAATAATATTTCACAATGTCACTGTTTTTATTGTATTTTTAATCAAAGAGCAGAAGAGACTTTTTTGGCATCAAAAGTCTGAGTCCTTCACGAGCCTCTCTTGTCTGCAGACATGTCTAAGGTGCAGGATGACGAGGTGGGCGACGGGACGACGTCTGTGACGGTGCTGGCAGCGGAGCTGCTGCGGGTACGAGCTCTTCCTCCTCACAGCGTGTGAGTGAGTCGTGAGCCGTGTCTAATGTGTGACGCTTGTGCCTCTCGGAGACTGTGGCTGAAGCTGAGCGTCTGTGTGTGTGTGTGTGTGAGAGAGAGAGTGTGTGTGAGTCTCAGAGACTGGCTGAAGCTGAGCGTGTCACTTCTCCAAGCTGGCGGTGGAGGCCGTGCTCCGACTCAAGGGATCTGGCAACCTGGAGGCCGTCCACGTCATCAAGAAGCTGGGAGGCAGCCTGACCGACTCCTACCTGGACGAAGGTCTGCAGCGCACACACACTCAACGCCAAAACACTCACAACACAGGGTTACAGAAGTGACCATTAGATGACAGAAATGATCATTGAAATGTAAAAATTAATAATTAAATATGCAATACTGGATATTTGTTTTTAATTATGATTGTAGCGCTGATATCACTACCTCCATCAAAAAATATTATTATTATTAGCTTTGGCAATTTAAATATAAAAGTGATCATTCACAATTAAATATACTGTATAGTTAAATGCTTTTTTTAAATTGATTGATTGTGTTCGTAATAAATTTTCCCATAATACCATTATTATTATTAGCAATAATTATTATATTACTGGTATTATTATAATTATTATTAAGTTGTAATTTCATAATAAGAGAAGTTATGCTTTCATATTATTTTCTGTGATTGATTAAATGTGTTGCATGACAAGAGTAGGGGTGCTCCGATTGATCGGCCGATAATCACGTTGGGATGATTGATCGGCGGTCTCTAAAAAACACAGGGTTACAGAAGTGACCATTAGATGACAGAAATGATCATTGAAATGTAAAAATTACCATGAAATCATTATAATGCTGAAGGTGAGGTACTTAATTCTTGCCAGTGTTTAACCATTCAGCTCTCGCGTGCTCTCCTGGAGACTGAGCTCATGCGCACTCGCAGCGCACACACATAACGCCAGGTTCACATTACTCCGTTTGCAGTGCGTATGCGGTGCGTATTTTTCCGCACTCATGTTAACGGATTAAAGCGTTCACTGCACACGGCTGCGGTCCGGCAGTGCGTTCAGGAGCGGTGCGTCTGCAGCAGAGCAGAGATCGTATCCACACCGAGTCTATTGCTGCGCTGCGCTGAATTAAAGTAACAGCGCATTGTTTGCAGTAAATATGAACATGGATTGACACGAAAATGTAGTTAAGAGGAGAATTACCCACATTTTCAGAAATGAAATTCAGGCCCTGAATAAATGTCTAAAAATCCTGATTGGAGTATCACGATAAACGGTTATAAATGATAAAAAAGGCTTTAAAAAAATCGGTATCGGCAGATACTGCTGTCTGTGATCGGCCATCGGCCTCAAAAACCCTGATCGGAGCACCCCTAGACAAAAGTAAAATGAAATAATTAGCAATTATATATGCAAAACTAGGTATTTAATTGTTTTTAATGATGATAACGGTACTGATTGTTGTTCCTGTAATAATTATTACTTTTAGTAGTAGCAGTCCTGTAATATAATAATAATAATAATAATAATTATTATTATTATTTTATTATTATTACAATAAAATTTGAATTAAAAGATTATCAGTTAGTTTTTTTGTTAGGCTTTCTTTTTTTAGTTTTTTAAAAAAAGTTTTATTATTATTGTTTTATTTAGACAAAATAGTAAAACAATGTTCATCTGATCAGTATTGGCCAGAATTGTAATATTTTGATAAATAAGGGTGTTTTAATCTTCCTATAATTATGATTCAGCTCACTGAATATAAATTGTATCTGTTTATTATTATTATATATAGAATAATATATACTAATCTTATTATATTTTGTTCGTATTACATTAGAGACATTATTATTAGATATAAAGTATCAGAAACTGACACTGAAAACAAGCATGTAGTTTTTCAGATTGATTAACAGCGTGTTGATGAGTCAGTCAGTGATGCTAGCGAACGTTAGCGCTCACACGTGTGTCTGTGTGTCTCTTCCTGCTCCTCACAGGCTTCCTGCTGGACAAGAGGATCGGCGGGTCATGTGGCGTGTGCGGGGTAATGTGACGCGTGTTGTTCTTCCTCAGGCAGCTGATCTATAACTACCCAGAGCAGCTGTTTGCGGCCGCCGGTGTGATGGCCATCGAGCACGCTGATTTTGTGGGAGTCGAGCGCTTGGCTCTCGTCACAGGTACACAAACACTGTCTAGTGCACACTCTGAGAGCTGTTTCCCAGCATGCTCTGCTGTTACCTCCATCATCAGCTGTGTGTGACTTCACATTAAGCCTTGGCATGGCCTTGACTCAGTCCTTCACTTATTGTATTGTATTCACACAATGTATTATTCTCATCAGAGCTCTTAATTAAATGTGTATATGTGATATTTGCCCCTTTAAGTTGATTTGCAAGACATCTTTGCCTATATAAAGGGCAGTTTTCCCTAACCTTATTAAAAGCATACATTGTCTTTCATATTAAAGTTGTTAAAATAATAAGACGCTATACATCTGTTAACAATTCAATTAAAATCGATCTTTCCACTGCACAAGCAGCTGAAGCAGCATTTAGATGCATTTACACTACAAAATTACAAGTGCATAAATAATGTCATGGGCTTAGTGTTTTTTTAAATATACAAATAATATGAAATATTGGGGGAAAGATGCAATGATAGGCTACTTTTAAATATGAAAGTAAACCACCAGTAGATGGCAGCAAGTGCCTGTCTTAATGAGTGAGTCATTGAGTCGTTCAGACAGGAATGAAGCAAGTGCTGTCTTAATGAACGGACCACTGAATCATTGACTCAAACGATCAGTCCTTCACTTGTCGGAGTAAAAAAACCTTGCTGTGTAAATGTGATTTATTCTGAAGCATCTATTATTCTCATCAGAGCTCTTAATTAAATGAGTGTATATGTGATATTTGCCCCTTTAAGTTGATTTGCAAGACATCTTTGCCTATATAAAGGGCAGTTTTTCCCTAACCTTATTAAAAACATACATTGTCTTTCATATTAAAGTTAAGTTAAAATAATTAGTCACTATACATCTGTTAACAATCAAATAAATTAAAATCAATCTTCCCACTGCAGAAGCAGCATTTAGATGCATTTACACAGATAGTTTAATGCAGCTGAAATGTAGCATGAATGCATTTACACTGCAAAATTACAACTGCATAAATAATGTGATGGGCTTAGTGTTTTTTTAAATATACAAATAATATGAAATGTTGGGGGAAAGATGCAATGATAGGCTACTTTTAAATATGAAAGTAAACCACCAGTAGATGGCAGCAAGTGCCTGTCTTAATGAGTGAGTCATTGAGTCGTTCAGACAGGAATGAAGCAAGTGCTGTCTTAATGAACGGACCACTGAATCATTGACTCAAACGCAAATCATTCAGTAAGGAAACACTGCTGTGTGTTGCTCAGATGCAGCTGTGATCTCTGTTTGGAACTATTTTCGTAACAAAATAGAGCAAAAACAGTCAAATATTGACACTATTAACTATTTGTTTTTTTTAAACTGTTGTTTAAAATCAGTGTCAAATTTGCAATCGTACCGAAAACTGCACTCTAGTTCGTGTCATGTTGCTTAACTAGTCTATATCATGTTACAAATATAAAAACGACCTTTTTGCCGCAGTATGTTTCTTCTGTGTGCAGTTGTGTTTCTCCACGAGATTCACTCACACACAGCCAGGCTGCATGAGCCTCAACTGCTGTGACATTGTTACTGTCAGTACGTTACCTGTTATCAGTTGCCGTTTACACCAAATATAATACGATCAGAGTCGTTCCCACCAAAATTTCAGTGCTGCTTTAGGTAGATTTTTAAAATTAGGCTAGTTGTCCTGAAGTAAAATTCTCCTTCACTTGACCACTTCAGGAAATCCACTTGTTCCTGACTGACAAAAGCTCTCAGAATTGAGTTTAAATATAAGAACTATGGTGTAAACATGCAGCAGAAATGTGTGTGTCAGACTGTGTGTGTGTGTGTGTGCTCAGGCGGAGAGATCTCCTCGACCTTTGACCACCCTGAGCTGGTGAAGCTCGGCCGCTGTAAGCTGACCACGAGATTCACTCACACACAGCCAGGCTGCACGAGCCTCACCTGCTGTGTCAGTACGTTATCTGTTGCCGTTTATACCAAATATAATACGATCAGAGTCGTTCCCACCAAAATTTCAGTGCTGCTTTAGGTAGATTTTTTAAATTAGGCTAGTTGTCCAGTCAGGCCAGTAAAATTCTCCTTCACTTGACCACTTCAGGAAATCCACTTGTCCCTGACTGACAAAAGCTCACAGAATTGAGTTTCAAAATAAGAACTATGGTGTAAACATGCAGCAGAAATGTGTGTGTGTCAGACTGTTTGATGGTTCTGTTGGTGTGTGTGTGTGTGTGTGTGTGTGTGTGTGGCTCAGGCGGAGAGATCTGCAGGAGGTTGAAGAGGGGCACGTCAGAAGCAGAGGGGCGGGGTTAATTAATGTCTCTGTCTCTCACAGCAGATGCTGATATTTTCTCTCTGGGTGGTGGGAATAATGTGTGTGTGTTCATAGGTGCCTGTGCATGTGTGTTCTGCTTCAGATGTGAGTAATTGCATTGAAGTCCACAGGGAGAAACACACAGACTCAGATTGATATACAATCAAGAGAGCATGTCAGATTAGGAAGAACTAGCCTCGACCTTTGACCACCCTGAGCTGGTGAAGCTCGGCCGCTGTAAGCTGATCGAGGAGGTCATGATCGGAGAGGACACGCTCATACACTTCTCTGGAGTGGACATGGGTGAGTGCTGCCCAAACAAACCTGAGGGCACTTTGATTCATTTATTGTTTTAAACATGCTCCAGGTTTTCTGTGTTTGTTTGTAGAGCTGCACGATTTGGCAAAAAATGCTGCGATTTATATCTCAGCATAACTATATAATAACCTTGTTGATGATAGTAATAATAATATTTTATTATTAATTTATATATTTTGTTTATATTATTATATATATTTTTTTATATTATTATTATTATTAGCCTAAAAAATACAAATATTAAACAAAATAGTATTATTTAATTTTAGTGCTGTTAAATGATTAATCGCGTCCAAAATAAAAGTAAGTAGCATTCTATTGAAGGCAAAATATTTGTTCTTTTATTTGGATTTTTTATATATATTTTTTTATATTATTATTATTAGCCTAAAAAATACAAATATTAAACAAAATAGTATTATTTAATTTTAGTGCTGTTAAATGATTAATCGCGTCCAAAATAAAAGTTTGTTTATATTTTATATGTAATGTGTACTGTGTATATTTTTTAATGTATATATAAATACAAACACACACAGTATATATTTTGAAAATATTTACGTTTATACATTTATATATTAATATTCTTATTTTATATTATATATAAATATATTTAATATATAAACATAACATATTTTTCTTAAATATATACATGCATGTGTGTGTATTTATATGTACATAAATATACACAGTATACGCATATATTATGTAAACAAACTTTTTTGAAAGCGATTAATCGTTTGACAGCACTATTTAATTTATATATAATTAATTTTTTACTGCAAAATAGCATATTTAAGAATTATATATTTTTCTTTACGTTAAAACTAAAATTGATATTATTTCAATTAATAATATTAATACTATTACAGTTTTTCTTAATAGTTTCAATTAGATTGTTTCACTGTTTTCTCTTTAATTTTAGTTAAAGTTTTCGTAATTGTTGATTTTTTTGTCTTTTTTTTTTATATATAATAGTAGTTAATGTTTAGTTAGTTCTTAGAGCTCAACAAAACTAAATGCTGCATTTGCAAGTAGCTGAATTGAGTTATTTTTTGTTTCAGTTGACAATGATTTTAAGTAACAAAAATGTTTTATTTTGGGTTAGCAGCAGCAAACCTGGTTTGGCATGTTGCGTTTCTAAATGCATGTGAAAAGCAGTGTGTCTCCTGTGAACCGCAGGTGAGGCGTGCACCATCGTCCTGCGCGGGGCGACGCAGCAGATCCTGGACGAGGCCGAGCGCTCGCTGCACGACGCTCTGTGTGTGCTGGCGCAGACCGTCAAAGAGACGCGCACCGTGTTCGGCGGAGGTGAGGACGCCAGCGTGTGTCTGTGTCTGTGTTCATTTCAAAAATATTCGGCATAATCTACGTCAACAACAGATGAAAACAAGATGAGACGATAACGAAATAGAAACTCTTTTTGAGTGACAAAAATCTATTGACATTTTTGGTCCACGAATATACACTATTTTTCCTATTTAATTCTGTAAAGCTGCTTTGACACGATCTGCATGGTTAAAAGCGCTACATAAATAAAGCTGAACAAATGAAAACGAGAACGCGATCCACTCACAACCAATCTCCTGCACACACTTCATCTATAACGGCTTGTGATATTTAATCAGCTAAAACTAGACTAAGACTAAAACAGTTCAGGTGACTAAAAGTACATGCTATTTTAGTCCAAAGACTATGACTTAAATGAAAGCTTGCTGTCAGAATTACCACTGGTGTGTGTTTCAGGCTGCTCGGAGATGCTGATGGCTAAAGCCGTGTCCGATCTGGCCAACCACACGCCAGGAAAAGAGGCTGTGGCCATGGAGTCCTTCGCTAAAGCCCTGAGGATGGTACGTCACACACACCCATACGTCCACTGACACTGTGGACATTAAGAGACATCATTGCCCCTTCCCTAAGTTGATTTCCAGGGGCACTTTTATCTTTATGAAGGCAGTTTTTTTCTTATTAAATGTGCGTCATCTTTTAGTCATTTGCACTGCAATTGCAATTTCATAATGCATAACTAATTGCAGAAGATATGAACTCACCAACAGGTGTAAGCAGTTAATCATTCATTCAGTTGATTCATTCAGAAGCATGAATTCATTCAGTGTCTGAAATCACATACTGTCTTGAGTAGGTACTTATTTTGAATGAGTAATTATCTTCACAACTACTAAAAACGATGTTAGTAAAGTTATAGTAAAGTGTCCTTCATGCCAGATGTGGTAGGTAGGGCCCTATGAAATCAGTTTTATTTTTTCCTAAATTCCGTTTTTTCCGTTTTAATTTTTCTGGATTCCGTTTTTTTTTTTTTCTGTTTAATTTTTCTGGGCTCCTTTTTAATTGTTAAATTAAATTGTATTCATCAAAAAGCATGTCTAATTGATTAAAATCATGAAACTTATACAATTTCACATCAATTTATTAAAAGTTTAACAAAAAAAATTTCTTTCTCACCATATGTTTTACAGTTACCAAATTCTGTGTTTTAGCATGTCTAATTACTTAAATGCATAAAAACAACTTTATAAGGCTATTTTAAGAATAAATTTTGGTAAAATGTTATTTTTTTTCCCTCAGAAATTGTGTATTTAATTTTTTCTGGTTATCAAATGAAGACATAAAACAATAATTTTTTTTATCTTTTAATTATTGAAAATTAAACAATTTTTTGGCAAACAAAAGGAATTTACTATTAAAATTAAACCATGAAAGAAATGTGATTATTCCTTTAAAAAAATAAAGTTTTTATAACTTTAAAGTAGTAGTAGTATTACGTACATTCTACTGAACAATTGTAATGTATTTCTGGCACAATGTCTTCAAGTTAAACCAAACTTATATTTTGAATTTCTGTGTGTGTTTGATATGACGCTAGTTTTACTCAAATCAAACGGTCAAATGACTCTCAGAGCAGTTCTGGAGATGTTGTTCATGTATTTATGTCCATTTAGAGAGACGGCAGACGCTAATATCACCGCATAAGCACCGCACGCTTCAGTACGAGCAGTAAACAAAACCGGGGGACTTTTTGCCTACTCTTTTATGACTACTGTGAATTCCCTGTGAATAACCTTTTTCACCTACTATATACTGTGGCAGTATGCGGTTTCAGACGCAGCCACAGTTCCTAGTGAGCGAGTCATTGAATTATTCACTCAACCAGTTCATTCAGAAAGCAGATTGAGCGAGGAATGAAGCAAGTGACAGTCTTGCAAACGTGTCGTTGACTTGTTCACTCAACCAGTTTGTTCAAAATGTGTGTTTTTCAGTTACAAGACACCACTTTGTTGCTTGGTTCTGCTCGTTCAGAGCTATTTTCATCAAAAAAAGAGCAAGCATTGACAGTTTTGTCCATTTTAAGTTACTTGAAAAACATCTTGTTTAACTGTTGTTTAAAATGATCACATTTGCAATTGTGCTGATATTCGGAAAAAATGCAACTGTTGCTTATGCATATATCATGTGACATAGATGTAAGACAAAAAAACAGAATAGATCAAATATACCTGATGCAGGGCTATTTTGCTGCCGTATCTTGAGTGTTGGCGGCAGTTTAGCCCATGTGTTTTGAGTGAATACGGATTGATGCAGGTCTGATTATCGGTCGTGTAATTGCACTATGTGAGCATCTTGTAGTTGCTTTGGATGAAAACAAGGCAGCAGGACAATATGTGAATCTGTGCATGACGGTCGTAGAGGAAGAAGCCTGTAATAAAGACTGAATCTGAGAGACCAAATGATCTCAGGAACAAAGCACATTTTATTAGTATTGTCAGTGTCTCGTTTTCCAGTACAAATATCTACACATCTATATATTTATCTTGCAAGAAAAATAGCTTAAGATGTTGGCTCTCATTTAAAATGCATCAAAATAAGTTTTCATTTAAAACAAGAACAAATGACTGTAATATTACAGCAGAGCTATTTTCACTTGTGCACACGTGTCGTGAGATCTGATTTCTTAATCTCGCGTCTGTTTGCTGAATGTTAAATCCACACATGACCTGGTCAAAGTGACCCCGACAGCTCTGAATTCAGCAGTTCTTTTTCAATACAAATCTGTATATATGGTGTTTTATTCTACGCTATAGTTATTTATTTATACATTTATACTAGGGATGGGAATCTTTTGGTACCTCATGATTCAATTCATATCAATTCTTGGGGTCACGGTAGACAGTTAGGACTTAAAACCTACTCCATCAAAACCTTGAAATTAATTTTGTTTTTCTTGCAATTTAGTAAACTCATTATTATCAAACAAATGCCATTTAAACTGACTGCAGCCATTAAACATGAGAGTCTTATTGGCAAGGCAGCCCTGAGACACGAAGAGCAAAGTTGGCACACCACAACTCCAGATATACAACTCTGTCATTATTGAATGTCTTGCCCATTGGCCTCATCCAGGACGGCGACGAGTGTGCTTATAGAAGTAAGAGCTGGCTGTCTGGTGCAGTCTCAACAACCTGGAGCTGAACACGCTCAAAACTGTGGAGATGACCGTGGACTTCAGGAGAAACCCCCCTGCACTCCCCCCACTCACCATCATGGACAGCACTGTGACTGCAGTGGAGTCATTCAGGTTCCTGGGCACCACAATCTCTCAGGACCTGAAGTGGGACACTCACATAGACTCCATTGTGAAAAAGGCCCAGCAGAGGTTGTACTTCCTTCGCCAGCTGAGGAAGTTCAACCTGCCACAGGAGCTGCTGAAACAGTTCTACTCCACCATCATAGAATCCATCCTCTGCACTTCAATAACTGTCTGGTTCAGCTCAGCTACCAAATCTGACCTCAGAAGACTGCAGAGGGTAGTCCGGACTGCTGAGCGAATCATTGGTACAACCCTCCCTTCTCTCCAAGAACTGTACTCATCCAGAGTGAGCAAAAGGGCTGGCAAAATCACTCTGGACCCCTCACATCCAGCACACTCCCTCTTTGAACTGTTGCCATCTGGTCGACGCTACAGAGCACTGAGCACCAGAACGACCAGACACAGGAACAGTTTCTTCCCTCAGGCAATCCATCTCATGAACACTTGACAATAACTGTGGAACACACACTATTTATACACTCATACACTTATTTATCTAACACACATACTCAGACTACACCTCAAATTTGCACATAATATACAGTACCTGTACATACAAAAACTGTCTATTGTAATATACCTGCACATACAACTGTCAATTTATATATTTTTATTCCTTATTTACTTGTTCTATTTTTTATTATCTGTGTTTTTTGTTCTGTCACTGTCATTCTGTTACACTGTGGAAGCTTCTGTCACGAAAACAAATTCCTCGTATGTGTAAACATACCTGGCAATAAAGCTCATTCTGAAAAGGTGATCAATCTGTTTGTAATGCTAATGAAAAAAGCCATCTGGGAAAGAAGAGTGATCGCAAAACAAAACAAAACAAAATTATACTTGATGTGTGGTGTTTGTTTAAAAGGCGTTGGGAAATGAATGTGACCTCAGAAGACTACAGAGGGTAGTCTGGACTGCTGAGCGAATCATTGGTACAACCCTCCCTTCTCTCCAAGAACTGTACTCATCCAGAGTGAGCAAAAGGGCTGGCAGAATCACTCTGGACCCCTCACATCCAGCACACTCCCTCTTTGAACTGTTGCCATCTGGTCGACGCTACAGAGCACTGAGCACCAGAACGACCAGACACAGGAACAGTTTCTTCTTTCAGGCCTTCTACCTCACAAACAGCTGGCACATCAACTATCAACTAGATGATGGCAGTGCACCTGGTGCTTAAAGCCTTTCTTCCAGATCACCACATCTTTGTCTGGTTTGACAACATGACAGTTGCTGCATACCACCAAAGAGGCCTGAGACTGCACCCTCTTAACAGAGCTCTCTTGTGGGCAGAGTGCAGCCTCTGATAACTGAGTGTATGTGACCAAGCCAGGGGTTAGGCATGTTGTCTCAGAGTGGTGTGACTCCAGGGGAATGGAGACTTCACCCCTAGATGGTTCAGATGATCTGGAGTGACTTCGGATGAGCAGAACTGGACCACTTTGCCTCAAGGGAGAACCCTTATTATCTGATATTCTTCTCATCGGAGAAGGATGCGCTGGCCCACAAATGGCTTAAAGCGCTCCTGTATGCCTTTCCTCCAGTGCTCCCTGTTCCCACAGAGCCAGTCATGGTTCCCCAGGTGCACTACCTGCTGACAGCAGTGCCCTGGCCTACTCCACTGTAGGGGATCTCCTCTCCCAAGCAGGTGGCTCACTCTGGCACACCCAGAGAATAACCTCCTCCTGGGCTTGCTTGAGCGGGGTGTCTATTAGTGACATCTGCGCAGCAGCTGGCTGGTCATTGCCCTCCATGTGTTCCCAAACTGTAAGCGCGGTTCCTGTCTGCTTGAGGAATAGACTACGGTGCAACGAATGCCACCAAAGTCTGTGACCTTTTAGCTTCTGTTGGCCCGATCCAAGAACATATCTAGGCAGCTTCCGTTGCAGTTTGCCACCCTGCTTAAGTTTTTCTTACACCAAACTCTACTGCAAGTAATACCACTGTCAGCACACCTCCTGGTTAAGGTTCTCGGTTCGGGACTACCATCCCTGGGCCAGGCTCACAGGACCTCTTCTTTGCCTATTGGCTGGGACAGTCCTGCGCTTATAACACATTATTGTTACACAGACACAATTAAATTAGGCTTCGGTATTTTCAGAGAAAGGAATTTCCCCATAGCATCGACTAATATGATGCAATGTCTGGTTCCCGTCTATCTCAGGCACTAAGGTTATGTTAGTAGCTGAAGCATTTATTTTGAGATAAAACGTGCCCGACCACACTATCCTGCTTATTATTGTAACAAACTCAAATCAATATTCCATGGTTATTTAGCTATGTGAGAAGAAAGAGAACTTTTGAAGGAAATCACTGACAGAACCATTAGTTATGCAGTTTAGAGTCATCAGACAAAAATCTTAGACTCAAGAAAGATAGGTCAGGGATGGGCAACTAGCGGCCGTATACGGCAGACTCGGATGATCAATTTGAAAACATTTGAAAAGTAAGTCACGTTCAGTTTATGATGTTAATACTATCTCCAACCAGGAGAGGTTGCTAGTTTGCAGCCGCTCACCGTATTAATTTCAGCGTAGTAGGACGTGTACTCTAATGTAAACATTCACTAACATTAGCAAAGAATAAATTAAAAACTGACCATGAAAACAGTCAAGATGGTAAACAGATTATCATTTTACAAAGTTCAAGGGGAATACCTATATGTTTGAATTGTATTGTTTTTTTTTCAATCGCCATCACACCACTGCGCACAAACAACGGGAATGCCAGAGTTGCACTTGTCTCAAATTTCAAAGGTCAAATTCAAATGCATGACAGAAATATTTGCACTGAACTATGTTCTTAGGGCTTCAAAATTCTTCAGTTTAATTAATTAAATTTAAGACCATGAAAACTCTTAAATGGTCCTAAATTTGGGAACGAAAAGACAAGAATTAATTATGCTGCATAATTAATATGATGATTAAACTTCAAAAGGCTACGATTTCACTGAAAAAATATGAGCGCTGCTCGTTTCAAAGTCAGGCGCTGCTGCTTTGTGTTCAGCGGTTACCGGGGAAACCGCTACATTTCTGCAGTTCCGAAAGCGAAACTTGCTGGCAGAGAACGAATTTGCATTCTCAATGAGCCCGTCTGCTGTTTTTGCTACATACCTTTAAATGTGAACCGGTCGATCAACAAGAAGCTAATGCATTATAAAAATCTAAACACTGAAGTCACTAAGATATATTTATATGTTATTTAATATAATAATTGATTCATAATAATTGTTTAAATATAATAATTGATACTTTTCACTCGTCCCTTTTCTTAAAAATAGTTTAAAGGCTGAAATGTGAAATGCAGGTCTTAAAAAGGTTATATTATGGTACGTGCCATTTGAAATATATATTTTTTTAATAAGGTCTTTTAACTGTCCTCTTAGGTTGTTTT
The DNA here is from genome assembly GCF_001515625.1 of Sinocyclocheilus rhinocerous. Classification (NCBI taxonomy): domain Eukaryota; kingdom Metazoa; phylum Chordata; class Actinopteri; order Cypriniformes; family Cyprinidae; genus Sinocyclocheilus; species Sinocyclocheilus rhinocerous. The sequence goes on from NW_015660886.1 coordinate 427,971, forward strand.
GATAATGTTCTGTAGGCGACTAATGAAAAATAGGGCCTCTGTAAATTTGTTTGTTGCAAATTTAAGGACAATGCAATTGAGATGCTTACATTGGCTTGTTGGGGTGCTGTCAACTGACGACAAAGTTCCCCTTCTGAATTAGCATAACTGCACAAGTTTTATATTTAATACAAATCTTTAAAAACAAATTACGTTAATTTCCTTCAATAAAAAGGAAATTGAGTAAGACGGTGTAAAAGGTGTGTAGACGTGGATTAGTAATCTGGCCCCTTGGTATAAAAGAGAAAAAGTGCTGGCCCTTGTCGCTATCAAAGTTGCCCATCCTTGAGAACATTGTTCTGAGATTATCAATATAACACATCTCTAATCACTGTGAGAATATACAGACATAGGTTTTTAGAATAACATTTCTCCTGTTTCAGGGTACCATTAAGTCGCTTGCCCTCAGTTCGTAGTCGACTTCGAGCCGCTAATCAGCTGGATGAGTTCCTGCGAGAGCACCAACCGGATGCCTTCTCCCGGCGTTATGCCCAGTGTTACCCGGCCGCACAACACTACCTTCGTATGGATGGCAGATCCACAGAGAGACTCTACAACTTCATGGACGTGAGCACTTCTCTGTGTTGATCTACTGTTACACGCTCCTTATGGTCTAAACTTACCGTGAGGGCCATTCTCTGAAACAGTTGCCTTATTACATTCCACTCCATCAGATCAAATGTTTGGTTACACTTTATTGTAAGGTGTCCTTGTTACAGTGTAGTTATACATTTAAGTACTGAGTAATATTAATTAACTACATGTACTTACTATATGGTCAAGGGTTTGGCTTAGGGTTACTTGCATGTAATTATGCATAATTTATTGTTATTAGAATAGTAAGTACATGTAACGTGTAACAAAAGCACCTTAACAAAGTGTTACCAAATGTTTTTAATTATATAATTATGCCTTAAGAACGGTAACAGGGTTGACCGCTTTACAGTTTAATAATCCCCGCACACACAGTCATGAAAGATGCTGCTTGGAAAGGGAATTTAATGCTTTCTACAAATATCTGCTCTACGATTATCAGTTGTTTAGGGTTAGGGTTTGGAAAACATGACACATCATTACATTAGGGTTAAGAATGTAACATACATTAAAAATACCATGTTGTTGTGTGTTGTACAGGCACAGTTCTTCGGTCAGATCAGTCTGGGCAAACCAGAGCAGAATTTCACGGTGGTGTTTGATACGGGCTCCACTGACCTCTGGGTCCCATCATCTTACTGCGTCAGCCAAGCATGCGGTAACACATTCATCAAGTGTCCTTACATGTATTTACACACATTGAAAAGTGTGTGCCCGTATGAGTTGACCTGGTTATTGTTTGTGCTGTTGGGTCATGGTGTTCCTCTCTTGGCACAGCGATGCACCACAAGTTCAAGGCCTTTGAATCGAGCAGTTATGCGCATGATGGACGAGTTTTTGGCATCCATTACGGCTCTGGGCACCTGCTGGGAGTGATGGCCAGAGAAGAATTAAAGGTATCTGATCACTATGAGCCATCATATTTATACATTAATATAAAAAAATCCTGTGTTTGTCCGGGTTCAGGTGGGCTCTGTGACGGTTCAGAATCAGGTGTTTGGAGAGGCTGTATATGAGCCCGGTTTTGCCTTTGTGCTGGCTCAGTTTGATGGGGTTCTGGGTCTGGGTTTCCCTCAGCTGGCAGAGGAGCTGGGCTCTCCCGTGTTTGACAGTATGATAGAGCAGGGCTTGCTGGATGAACCAGTCTTCTCCTTCTATCTCAAGTAAGAAACCACAACAACATCACTTACAGATTTACACTTTATCTGATGGTAATACTGAGGGCACTGAAAACGTGATATTCTGAGAATGTCTCAGTTTGTATGTAACCCTGGTTCCCTAAGTAGGGAACAAGATGTTGTACCAGTAGCTGATGCTAGGGGAACACCTTTGTGCATTGTCTGAAGCCCAAATACAAAAGCGCCAGTTTCATTGGCTGATGGTTTCAAAATACAACATAACTGGTGCCTTAAAAGGCCCAATGGACTGTTTACCAAAATACATATGAACTCTCCCAAACAAACAGAAAGAACCTGGGAATCGGGAGCCAAATTTTAGGACCTGAGAGATCCAGTTTGCTGCCATGAAAATGTCTTTCAAGAATGCACCAAAGCTTTAGGAGGCAGTGTTTCTTGTTCAATGAGCTCAAATGCTAGAGGTGAAGTCAAACAATGTGCCTCATTAGTAAGTTAAATTGTATTCTTGTACTCCAGATAAACCTGTACTAAGGTCACTAAAGCACACAAACAGCAGTTCGCATTTACACCACTGGGTACAGTCAGTGTAAATTTGTTCAACTTTAACAGGACGAAGTTTATGCAACCTTGCATTTTACTTTGAATCCTCCATATGGGTGTACAAGTGCCTCACTGGCAAAAGCCCTGTGGGGGGCTCAGACTCAACTTCTGCTCTACCGAACCTCCCAAATCTGGTCCACAATATAAGTATGCAGTCTCCATCCTTTGGGTCTCAACCAATGTCTCAAAAGGAGATCTACACCCCATTTCAGCTGACCCAGAACATGAAGAGTCCTGATGGACAGGATTTTGTCCTGTACCCACAAGAGGGTGTGCCACAACAAACCTCAGATTTATAACCTGTAGATGTATAACCTCATCATCATGTTGGCCATTCTGACAAGAACAGTAGTGTCATGAAGGTCTAGAAGACAATACTACTGGGCTAGAAGCACTGACCAAATTTTCAGGCAATTTATCATCCTCTCATCCTTCTTAAGCAAGAGTGACCCTCATGATCCGTTGGAACACTTGATTCCACAATAGGAATTGATACCATGATCTGTGAGCATCTAGTGGGTGTGTTGTAATGGGTGAACCCATTGCCAGCACAAATGTTCTCATGTGAAGTAATGGGAGAGAGGAATGATGAAGGATGTCTGCTCACAGGAAGAAAATGCTTTTATTTGGACTGATCCATGGAAAGACAACCTGCATCATGCATGAATTCCATCCCAAGAAACATGGTCTGCTGCTGCAGTAACAAAACAGCATTCTTTGGTTTGTGATTGATACTTGATAAATCCAGGCCTAAGAATTATATTGTGGTGCTCCGACTGTGCTATTATGAGCCAGTTTTAAAAGCAAGATTTGAAAATGGATGCCTTGAAGCCTCAAAGGAGGTAAAAATGCATCCATGAAATTTGGGAATGTGCTTGGAGCAAGAGCAAGATCGAAAGCCAAGACTTGATATTGGTACGTTTTGCCCCTCAAAGAAAAAATGAAGAATCCAAGTTTTCCTTCTCACTATTTGAATAATGAAAATATGCATCCTTCAGATCTTTTGTCACAAAACAGTGCCTGGGCTGGATATGAGACATACAGTCATTTGCTTCTGCGTCAGCATCCTGGATCTGCATTTCCACCTAGTTAAATCTAACCATCTCAGGTCCAAAATTGGATTCATTCCACCATCTTTTTTGGGGCAAAAATGTTGTCTGTAAAGCCTTTCTCTTTCGGCAGAAGAAAGTACTTCTATTGCTGCTTTCTGCAACAGAGAAATAATTTCCTGCAACATAAACAGGATCTCTTGTGGGAAACAGTTACAGCACAATTGAATGACATAAAAATGAATGCCTCCATGTACCAGTCCAGTTTCGAGTTGGGTAATATGGACAATAAAGCAACATTATTAAGCACAATTTTCTGAGTATTGGCACTGACCACCAGTGAGAATAGCATTATTTGAGGATAACTTTTATATATAATTTTTGTGCTTCTATTTGTAATAGACAAACCTCAACCTTGAAGCAGACAAATTCATGTTCATTTTTTAGTTTACTTTTACTGAGGTTGTGATGGTGACCTTCACTGTATGTCCTCACAACTATTACAGGAACAATGGCTCTAGCTTTGGAGGGGAGCTGCTGTTTGGAGGTGTGGATGAAACCCGGTTTGTTTCTCCCATCAACTGGGTTCCCGTCACTCAGAAGGGATACTGGCAGATCAGATTAGATGTGTGAGTGAGCTCACTTCCATTAAACACTCATTTGACACAGACAAACCCAACAGAGATGAGTGAGCCGTGTTTGCTGTGTCTAGTGTGAAGGTTCAGGGAGCCCTGAGTTTCTGCTATCGTAGTACTCAAGGCTGTCAAGCTGTAGTGGACACAGGAACTTCTCTAATCGGCGGCCCAGCCAGAGACGTCCTGCTCCTCCAGCAGTTTATTGGAGCAACACCCACCGCTGTTGGAGAGGTGATTATGAGACCCTGTCCTATATAACGGCCCATTCTGTTTAATGCATAGTTATCGATAGCTTCAAAATTCATTGATTGGCCTCTAGAGATCACCCTTCTGATTCATCAAAGAGAAGAGACACTACAGCCTCAACTGTATTTGTTTGCTTGTGGGTTTCAGTATCTTGTAGACTGTGTCAGGATCAGCAGTCTTCCTGTAGTGTCCTTCCTGATCAATAATGTGGAGTATTCTCTCACTGGAGAACAATATATCAGGAGGGTGAGTACAACACAACCACAGATTGATTTATTCTGCTGCAGGACACTTTATGCTTTGGAGTAACAAAACATTGTATTTCATTTTTGCTCTTCTTCTGCTTTTTTCTCGCTAGTCAATAGCGGCCCAAAGAACAATACATAGGAAAGTTATTGAATCTGGCACACAGACAGTTTGAACATTTACCACAGTATATTTGGAGTCTCCATCTCAATCCCTCTAGCGCCAACAACAGCTCAAACTTAAGGTCTAGAAACAGAATTCTTCAAAATATTGTCCTGATTCCTGAGCTAATGCATCCTGTGACATCATAAATTTTGTCCACATCATTTTGAAATTTGTGAAAAATGTACTATATCAAACTTCAAAACACTGGCAAAAAAATTTAATTCAAGTTAATTTGACTAACCAATCTTGAACAATGTGTGGACAAATGCACCAAAATGAACGTAAGGGTATATGTCTTTGCAGCGCTTCATGTATTCAGATCAAGCTTGGTGTGTATTATGACAACCATGACCTGAGTTAACCTGAACAGTTTCAGCACCATCTACTGGTCACATGATATAAAAATGCATATTTTTGCTCATAACTTATATTTCTGTAATGACAACTCTCGGAGGGATCGGCATGGTAATGTACATGACAATGTTAATGTATTTGGTCTTGGCGGAATAGATCTGCTACGCTGCTGCTGCGGCAGAGAAAGTACTGAGACTTGCTACTGCCAATACATCCACAACATGCTGCTGTGAGCATGTAAGAAATACTACTGCTGCAATTGGCTACCGATACAGGAGAGAACCAATCAGCTGTGCCATGTGATAATGATGTCATTAGGTCAGATTGAGTTAAACCTATCAGACTGTGCCATCTAGAGTTTCATGCCAGAACTCTGTATTTTTAAAAAAATCACTCTCTTAAGATCCTAAACATTTAGATACAGAGTTGCTAATAGCTTTTACTATCTTTACTAATTTGTATTGTGTCTACAGAATGCAATCATATAAAATGTTCCCAGTTCGACAGTTGTGTCTCTGCTGTGCTTGGCGCTGTAATTTCTGCTTGCAGCTTTGTTTGTCAGATAGGATTACCGCTGTCTAACATTCACAAGTTCAAGCAGTTTCTCAGCTTCTACAGTCTGATGATTCCTCTGGTTTCCTCTGTAGGAGACGTTGAACAATAAGGAGATCTGCTTCAGTGGCTTTCAGTCCATAGATGTCCCGTCTCCAGTTGGATCCGTCTGGATTCTAGGAGACGTTTTCCTCTCTCAGTTTTACAGCATCTATGACAGAGGTCATAATCGGGTGGGATTGGCTCGTCTTTCAGAAAAGTCAAAAATCTCTGTATAGACTACATCTCATCTCTGAATGTGCTGCTGGATGCAGAAGAACCTAATGAGTGTTTGACGTGCCTCTATTAAATCATTACACTTCATCATTTACTGCCTTTGCTCTGTTTAGTCTGATAATAATTCATTACAGTAATGTGTTTATTACAGCACTGAGAGCAGCAGAGAGATGTTCTTATCTGATAGAGCTCAGATGACAGACAAAGCAGACAGTATTCCCCACAACACTCTAAATCAAGTATATATATATATATATATATATATATAGTGCAGCTCCTCTCTCTT
>NW_015660886.1:434255-436149 GCF_001515625.1 Sinocyclocheilus rhinocerous
CTTTGTATAGGGAAACATCAAATTCTCCAAAACTGTTCACTAAGCTTACGATTAAATTTCATATTTGAAATCACCAAAGAACAACTGTGTCATAAATGTTGTTTCTTTTGCTTAAATAGCGTTATAAAAAGCGTATTTTCCAGGCTAAGATCAGCCAGTGCGCATGCGCAGTCCTAAGCGCACGTCTCAGAACGCTGACTGTTTCTATAGCAACCGGGACTTCTAACGGCAGCTGCAATGACGCGCTGACTTTACCGATTAGCGATTGGCTCCTTCATTCAGAAGGCGGGGCTTCCTGTGATTGAGTGGCCATATTGAGCGTTGCATTTTTCCCCATTTCAAAACTATACGAGTGACATGTCTTGGGTATTCTATAGCTTTGATATAACTGAGTTCATATATAACTGAACCGCGCTCTGGCCCACCTCTTCCAACCAAGCCAGGGACGGCTAAACGAGCGCGGCACGAAGCGATCACACTAGTCAAATGAACCGGGCTTTGGGGGTCAAACACGGGGGTTATCGGGCATGGTTAAGATTGCCTAATGTGAGTACACCCTTATTCTCCCGCATCCCGCAAACACGAGTCTCTACCCGCCCGCACCCGCACTCGCCCATCAAGTGTTGTCCTGCACTGCAGTCTTTTGCGTTGGGTCCCACGATAGTGCAGGTCTCTACTCGGAAGGTGCCTGTTATAATGTTATGATCGAGGCTCTGGATTTTGAGCATAACTTGTTTTTTTAGTTGTCCTGCACTGCAGTCTTTAGCGTTGGGTCCCACGATAGTGCAGGTCTCTACTCGGAAGGTGCCTGTTATAATGTTATGATCGAGGCTCTGGATTTTGAGCATAACTTGTTTTTTTATAACAAACTTTAAAATATTTCTTATAAAAACATCACCTTCAACTCAACCTTGCCAAGACAGAACTGCTTGTGGTTCCATCAAACCCATCGTTTCATCCAGGGGCGTAGATTACGCGGGGGACGTGTCCCCCCCACTTTTAATATCACGTAAATTCGTCCCCCGCACTTTTTCGGGCAAGTGTGTTCGCATAGAGGTTTTCAAGAGCCGGTGTGAATAAATATAGATTTAAATTCAAAGAGACAGGATAGTCTGTGCATGATCTGTTTCCCCATTTCAAAACTATACGAGTGACATGTCTTGGGTATTCTATAGCTTTGATATAACTGAGTTCATATATAACTGAACCGCGCTCTGGCCCACCTCTTCCAACCAAGCCAGGGACGGCTAAACGAGCGCGGCACGAAGCGATCACACTAGTCAAATGAACCGGGCTTTGGGGGTCAAACACGGGGGTTATCGGGCATGGTTAAGATTGCCTAATGTGAGTACACCCTTATTCTCCCGCATCCCGCAAACACGAGTCTCTACCCGCCCGCACCCGCACTCGCCCATCAAGTGTTGTCCTGCACTGCAGTCTTTTGCGTTGGGTCCCACGATAGTGCAGGTCTCTACTCGGAAGGTGCCTGTTATAATGTTATGATCGAGGCTCTGGATTTTGAGCATAACTTGTTTTTTTATAACAAACTTTAAAATATTTCTTATAAAAACATCACCTTCAACTCAACCTTGCCAAGACAGAACTGCTTGTGGTTCCATCAAACCCATCGTTTCATCCAGGGGCGTAGATTACGCGGGGGACGTGTCCCCCCCACTTTTAATATCACGTAAATTCGTCCCCCGCACTTTTTCGGGCAAGTGTGTTCGCATAGAGGTTTTCAAGAGCCGGTGTGAATAAATATAGATTTAAATTCAAAGAGACAGGATAGTCTGTGCATGATCTGATGTTTTATTCGGACACAGAATAAGCCGAGATGAACATCGCGGAGGGCAAAACACTCCATGCAGTGTATGTTTCATTCATACTCAAAGCC
>NW_015660886.1:439599-445978 GCF_001515625.1 Sinocyclocheilus rhinocerous
ATATATATATATATATATATATATACTGTATATATATAAAAACATTTCTGTCCCCCTCACTTCTGAAATGATGGCTACGCCCCTGGTTTCATCACAATTTCACCATCCAGTTAGACTCATCAACCATAACTCCTTCAAGAACAGCCAGAAACCTTGGAGTTATGATTGATGATCAGTTGACTTTCTCAGACCACATTGCTAAAACTGCCCGGTCCTGCAGATTTGCTTTATTCAACATCAAGAAGATCAGCTTGCGTTCTGCAAGTGAACGATGCATTTTTGTTCATTCCAAAGAGGCACAAAATCACTTTCACAGACTTTTACTTTAACTGTTCCCTCCTGGTGGAATGACCTGCCCAACTCAATCCCAGCAGCTGAGTCCTTAACCATCATCAAGAAACGACTAAAAACACGTCTTCCATCATCATCAAAACAAACTCCATTGTGAATTTGTGCTTTTTGTCTGTTGCAGTGTTGGTAATCTTAAGCAAAATTTAGGAGAGACATAATATCTGTAATATTTTTTTTTCTTTTAAGATCCTGTGTTTTAATATTTGTAAGATTTTTTCATTTTCTTTTAAGATATTTGTTAATGTCTTTGTTTGGTCTTCTTGAATGCATTGTACAGCACTCTGGGCTGCTCTTGTGGCAGTAGAAATGTGCTATATAAGAAAATAAAAATAAAATTGATGCTTAAACATACTTAAACAGATGCAACTGAAGATCAGGGGCCCGTTCTTCGTACATTGCTTATTACATCCGAGATGAAATGTCACATCCAAGATGATATGATTGCGCTAATCAGGATCTGGCTAATTCGGTTCTTCGAACGCAGCTGTTGTTGATGATTAGTATGGCTGGATTGAGTTATCTGAGATAATTGCGCGTTCATGGGTTGGTTTAAAAGGGGCTATGTATCGATACTCGAAACCACGATCAGCGATTGGCTGGCGGCAACACAGCAACGTAATGACATCAAATAATTAAAAAAAGACACCTGACGAAAAACTTGACCAATTTTTGGACTTTTATAAGGAAACAGCCAAGCGAACAAAACTACATAAATGTTATAATAGATAAATGAAATGTGAACTGTTTATTTTATTTTAATTTTTTACATGATTCCCAATTATTTATATTCACGATTTCTAATATTTGTACAGGCTCTACATTTTTATTTCAATGTAGCAATTCATTTAATTTTATATTTTAACAGATTTGTTACGTGACTTCATTAATTAAAGTTTCTTAAGGGTCAAGATCATGTTATCTGCATCTGCTGCGCTCCATCAAGCCACTCCCATAATATCTGTCAGACCTCAAATGAATGCACGACTCTACATTATCTGTACAGCATGTGTGTAAGACTCCAATACAATTATGAAGTAATAATTTTATGAGGAATAAATCTTTCAGTGAGTAAAACTGGCTGTGTCTGTAGTAGGGCTGCCCTCGACTAAGGATTTTTCTGGTCGACTAGTAGTCGTTCATTTGAAGCATTAGTCGACTAATCGCACGTTTATTAATAAACCATTTAAATCATTATTATGAGCCTTTAATTGCCTATAGCTTAATAAGTGCTCAAGCGCACGCATAAAGCTTGCCACAGTGCACCGGCAAAAGTAATGATTATGAATGTGTCAGGGAAAAACAGTAACGAGACATTAACATTTTAATATTTTGATAAACTAGTCAAGTGCTTTCTTTGTTTTCGGTTTAAGAGATGAAGTCGGTGACACTCGTCATCTCCTCAGTAGAGGATGCGCCTGTATGCATGCTTCATAAGGATTACATAATCTGAGAATATTTGTTTTCCATTTGAATTGGTTCATTTGAAAGTAGACATTTCACTCTCTATAGATATATATTTTAATGCCTGTAAGGCAAAGATATACACAGAGTTTCACGCCCAAGTTCACAGAGACCGAGACGGCAGACAGTGCATCCTGTTTGCTTTCATTATTTTACAAATGCGCGATTAGTTTTTATTGTGAGTGGACACAAATAAACGTAGATTCTTTACAGATTTGAAAGATGTATTGCTTTTATCTGTATGACCAAAAATGACGGAGTAGCCTATTTTAAGAGCAAGTGAGCGCAGCGGCGCCTCCATCTGTCCTGCAGTGAGCGCTAATGCAGTGTTCAGCTTCCACACAGACACTTGAATATAGCGCACATTTCTCTAGGTTAACATTAGATTGAGCGGCCATGTAAAGTTGCTAATACTTGCATATTTCAGATGATAAGCCATATTTGAGGTCGATGAATGATAGGCGCGAGCGTTTGGATATCCTGCCTGATGTACTTTATTACCATATAGACTAGCCGTTAACGATCTGCGTGACTTCGCCTGTGGATTTCTCTTTCTTTTTCTGCTTGGTTTTGGTTGACCAAGCCTCTTCTGGTCGACTAACGATTAGTCGACTATTAGGGGGCAGCCCTAGTCTATAGTATTAAACAACATTATTATATTATCTTTAAATTAATTTTTAAATGATTATTATTTTTAATTATTGTCCCTGGATCAGTAGGATACTCTTGAAATAAAGTAGTGGTGGTAGCGGACAGATTTTAAGTATCAGTTCTGCTTAAAAAGATGCAATCTAATCCTGTTTACATGAAATAAGCTGCTCCCGAGCAGGTTTAAGCTCACGGAGCTGTTGCTATGACAGCAACTTCGGGATGAGCTTCGAAGAACCAAACAATCCAAGATCACGCCAAATCCTCAACAATCAAATCCAGCCAACTGAGTTAGCGACGTACGAAGAATGGGCCCCTGGCAAACTATCCAACATGTTTTTGCAGCATTGAGCAATGGCCAATCAGAAACGGTTTAGTTCGTTAGAACTCACTCACCGCTGAAAGCGCCGGAGTTTCTATTAAGTGCAGTTTTGCACGTTTGTGAATCATCTCATGCCTTCTCGTGCTATCAGAATTATCGTAAACACGAGTTTCCTAATCGGAAATTAGACGTGAGTGCTTCTCAAGTAGTATTTACTACTGGGAAACTCGGAAATAATTTTGATACCAGAGTTTCCGAGTTGGGCGGGCCATAAGCTTTAAACATGGTGGACGGGACAAACATTGCTGCTGTCAATGCTATTCTCACAACAACTAATCACTTTGTCTTGTCGCTAAAGTCGTGTATTTACATATAGGCTATATATGAACGATCATTTGAAGCATATTGTGTGTTTTCTAAACAGTGAAATAAGCATGTATTTGACCGAAATTCCAGAATTGTAAATCGACTATCTAGCACGATGAATGTTTATATGATTGTCAACCATTGCTACATTTTATTCTTTCCGACAACAAAGCACTTGAATGTGACGAGCTCGTAATCACGACTTCATAAGTGGGAAATAGGAAATTTCCGATAGCACGTGAAGGCAGCATAAGTGCAGACACGATGTAAATAAGAGATGCAATTTAGACAGTTTCATTGATTATAACGGAACTTTGTGAGATCACAATGAACTAAGATGAGTGATGCTGTTTAGTGATAATAAAGGGAGCGTGCTTTTCGCATTTTCTAGGCTATAATCCATTCAGAATTTGTATGAAACTTTCGTTTTTCGGACACATACATGCTGCAAAGTTTCGGGAATGGCATCCACATATTTATGATGGATTCGCTCTCGAAATAGCAGTGATTGACACAGTGATACCCATAGCAATTAATAGGTCACAAAATGTATGTGAGAGCAGCCTCAGTGATTTAATTCTGGAAGCATTGTGTAAACTTTATTGAGATTGGGACATATCAACCAGTAGGCTATTTTAATTTCCAGTAATGGATGGTAGAAAATTCAGGAATGAATGATATGCGATTTATGACAGAATAAAGCACCAAAACTGATCAGTTATTTTTTCCCTCACGTGTCTCACATTTGGTAACAATGATTCCAAACGGACACATTTCAAGAGACAGGACACGGACACAAACACATTTTTAATACAAAATCAGTTGTTTAGTTTAAAACTCTTATAAATGAATAAGGTGGTAATGAGGGTCTTGGACTCCACACTCAGCAAAAGGAACCCAGGGGAAGAATGGGAGGTTTGTCAAACCCGAGAAAGCAGGGTAAGTCAAGTCAAGCCCATTTTGTGCCTAAAACAAGCAAAAGAATCTGCCAATGGGGTAAGAAAAATAATTTTCATGCAAACAGAAAACAAAAGTATTTAAGATTATAAGAAAAATGCTTTAAAATTATTTTTCCGCCCCCTCAGGAAACAAGACTAAACATTTTTTTTTGCCATTTTTCATATGTAGAAAATGCATCTTGATTAAAGAATCTTTAGATATTTTGACTGGAAACAACAAGACAAAAATACTAAGTAAAAAAAGCATTTTCTGCAGTGCAGGTACAGATGATACTCAACCAGAATAAACTTTTTACTGACACGGGTACCACCGCATCTGTAAACTGTATTTGCAGCTTTTGACTGCTGAGTGGCGCTTCAACCACAAGTTATCAAGCGAAAGCATCGAAGCGCATTTTCTCAAACAGCAGTCAGCTTTGCCTTGCCGCTGGGTTAGAATTACGGCTGCAGTCAGGAGAAAATCTACGAGAAACCACTGTAGTTAAAATAATTCATATTCACAGAAGCAAATAAGTACTTATGTGCGTATATGTACTTATAAACTCTCTGTTCTAAAAGTTCTCTGATTATAATGAACAAAATGCACACAATGTAAATAAGAGAATCATAGTGCAGTTAGCTTCATTAATTATAGTTAAATAATTCACAAATTCTGTGATTTTAAAAGGAGCCTCCTTTTCTCACTTTCATACAATCCATTTTCCATTTTAGTAAAACCTTTATTTTTCATGCAGCCGCATTTAAATGCAGGAGTGAATCCTCTAAATTATCACTCACGAAATTTGAGATGACTTATGTAAATAATAAATGATATTTCAGTTAAATATACATATTTATTTTAATAATGATCTGATTAATTAATTACTAATAATATATAATTATTAACTGTCACCGTCCCGTATACGGGATGCCTACGTTTACTTCAATATATTACAATTAAATCTTAATCTAATCATGACAAACTATATATTGTTGGAAAGGTCTAAGACTCCTAAATAGATATTTTACCACTGTTTGTAGTTAAAAATTATGTAGGAACAGTAATAGATTAATTTATGACAAGAGTGCACCTCAAAACATATACATCATAACAGGAGTTCTGACCTTTGTCACAAAAATTATTCTTCGCTTCCATTTTTCCCATCACATGTTTTAGTACTCAAAAAGCATTTTCTGCAGTGCAGGTACAGATGATACTCAACCAGAATAAACTTTTTACTGACACGGGTACCACCGCATCTGTAAACTGTATTTGCAGCTTTTGACTGCTGAGTGGCGCTTCAACCACAAGTTATCAAGCGAAAGCATCGAAGCGCATTTTCTCAAACAGCAGTCAGCTTTGCCTTGCCGCTGGGTTAGAATTATGGCTGCAGTCGGCAGAAAATCTACGAGAAACCACTGTAGTTAAAATAATTCATATTCACAGAAGCAAATAAGTACTTATGTGCGTATATGTACTTATAAACTCACAAGTTCTCTGATTATAATGAACAAAATGCACACAATGTAAATAAGAGAATCATAGTGCAGTTAGCTTCATTAATTATAGTTAAATAATTCACAAATTCTGTGATTTTAAAAGGAGCCTCCTTTTCTCACTTTCATACAATCCATTTTCCATTTTAGTAAAACCTTTATTTTTCATGCAGCCGCATTTAAATGCAGGAGTGAATCCTCTAAATTATCACTCACGAAATTTGAGATGACTTATGTAAATAATAAATGATATTTCAGTTAAATATACATATTTATTTTAATAATTATCTGATTAATTAATTACTAATAATATATAATTATTAACTGTCACCGTCCCGTATACGGGATGCCTACGTTTACTTCAATATATTACAATTAAATCTTAATCTAATCATGACAAACTATATATTGTTGGAAAGGTCTAAGACTCCTAAATAGATATTTTACCACTGTTTGTAGTTAAAAATTATGTAGGAACAGTAATAGATTAATTTATGACAAGAGTGCACCTCAAAACATATACATCATAACAGGAGTTCTGACCTTTGTCACAAAAATTATTCTTCGCTTCCATTTTTCCCATCACATGTTTTAGTACTCATCATAAATTATATATCATTTGAAAGCTTAAATTTAGCTTTATTTTGCCTGTGAAAACTATTTTGAAATCGGACACTGCGTTACCATGGAAATCGTACTTTAAAATCTTTTAGCGGGCTCCTCCCCCTTAGTGGGAGGTGTCATATTCCAAATGTATTACGGTCGTTTGGAATCAAAACTTTTCATAATCTTGACA
>NW_015660886.1:446234-458651 GCF_001515625.1 Sinocyclocheilus rhinocerous
CTTGACAAAATACATATCGTTGGAAAGGTCTGAGTCTCAAGATTCCATATTTGGTGGTTTTGTCATAGAAGTAATATTGAGAGAGAAATGGATACATTTGTGACAAATTCAATGGAGTTTGGAGTTTGGAACCTCTATTTTTTGGAACTTCAAATTTGGAACACAACTTATTTAGACATATGGCTTTAATTTCTATACATGTGGACTTTTTTTTTCATATTTGCTAATTCTCTTCTACTGTAGTTGTTGTATTGTTCTCCTTGCTGGAAAATGTATTCATTTTTATAATTTTATTTTGTCATCAATATTTAGGTGAGGTAAAATGGCTCTTATTTATAATCATAATTAATAATAATAATAATAAAAATAATAATTGAAAATAATAATGATAATAAATATATATTTTTATTTTACAGTACAATAGTATTATTACAATCATAACATGACTATTGATTTATTATAATTTAAATAATAAAAAATAACTCATAATTTGGTTACTATTATTATTATTATTTTAATAGTCACTGTTTATTTATAGTGTGATAGGATTTTTGCATTTGTAACATATTTCGTATTTGATTTGTTATACTTTAAATATAATAATAATAATAGTAGTAATAATAATAACCAAAATAATAATCTTATTTTATTATTAAATACTGTTCTGTTTTTTACAGTGTATTAATATTGTTGTTGTTGCTGTCGTTGTTAAGAAGAAATACTGACTTTTTAATTTTATAGTAGAATAGTATTATTGCAATCATAAAATTTATTTATTGATTTATTCTCATTTAAATAATAGAATAAAAATTCATATTTTGGTTGCTATTATTATTATTATTAAATACTTTAAAATACTTTTCAGTTTACAGTATAATAGGATTATTGCAATTTTAACACATTTCTTTAATTATGTTATAACGATCACCAGCTTTAGTGCCCATGAGTTCCACCAGTGGGCACTCCATCCCTGATTTCTACCATTCACCCAAGACTCACGGTGCGTTCCAAACGGGATATATCGCCCTCCGAAGGGCACTTCAGAGTGAAAACAATCAAGGCCGCCATATTGAAGGGTCGTTCCAAACCGAAGTACTCAAAACTGGCCTCTTCAAAGGGCCCTTCGGAATTAAGAGGATTTCGAAGGGTACAACTGATGGACACTTCGGGCTCCCATGATCCTTTGCGCAGATTCTTTGCATGATGACGGCGCCTCCGTGTGGGCACGTGATGACGATGTAGAAGGGCACTTAAAGAAACAGTTGTTTGGTCCCCTACACCCTTCAACCCTTCGAAGCTCTCACTCCGGAGGGTAAACCCTTTGAAGGGATTAGAGCTCCGAATGGAACGCAGGGACCATTTCCCATCATCCTTTGCCCGGACTCATCGGCACTCATTGATTGCAGTCACCTGTCTCTCATTACGTCATCAATGTCACACTATAAGAATGGCACACACACGCTCACATCGCGGTTGATTGCTAGACACTTCTGTGTTGCCTTGCCTTGCCTTAGTTTTCTTTGATCTTGGACTGTTGTCTGTTTTTGTGATTGTTTGCTGCCTGCCCTGACCTCTGCCTGTTTTTGGATTACCTTGGATGTTTCTGTTTGCTGTTACTGACCCTGCCTGTCTGACTACGTTTTATGAATAATGCGGCATTTGGATCCCCAGCTCCATTGTTATGACTCCCACGTTACATGTTACAATTGCAATAATCCTATTATTTAAATTATAATACATATTTATTTAGTTATTTGTTGTAATTCGAATAATAATTGTTAATAAAAAGGGCCCCAGTATAGATACAAATACTTCGGCTGAAGTTGTATTTGCATTATATCAAAGGAAATACTTGTTCCAATCAATTCAGTAGTTTGTACATACTATAACACATTTTACATGTTGTACTGAATAAAATAATGAATTTTTTGTTCATAAATATGCTTTCATTACGTTAATTTTAAAACTGAAAATATTTTCTAAAATATTATATAAAAATATTCTTTCACTGCTTGATAATTTTAAAACAGCTTTACTGTAGTTACAATAAATATATTTTAATAAGTGCTGTGGTTAATGTCATATTTGATAATCTCAGAAATTGAAGCTCATTTCAATCTTGTGAGGAATCGATTATATTCGTGATTCATACATTTCACATTTTCATCATCAATTACAATCTGATCTCAAGATGATTTGACATTGTGTTTTATTATTGCTGCACAAACAATAGAGGAAAATGAATGACATGTTCTTCATGAATCTTGTTTATGAAAGATTAAAATTATAAAGATTATAATTTTGATAGCAGTAATACAAATGATTGATGTGATGCTACAATAGAAACAAACAGATTGACAAAAGCACAGAAACAGAATCGTCACTCAGCAGGACTCAAACACACACACACACACACACACACACACACACAAACACACAGATCTTCTTGTCTATATGAGGATTTATTACACACATTTATTCTGTTATTTCAGTGACAGAAGTGCGGTATTAAGTCATGAAGTGCAGTATTAATGTGATGAAGAGACTCTATAACGTCTCACTGTCACTGATTTATCACACAGCTCAAAGCATTATGGGTAGAATCTCTCATCAATCTATTCTGATTCATCAACACAGTTTCACTGATCCAGGATAAATAGTAAACCTAAACCCAGGATAGAGTGTCTGAGTGAATGTGGTCTGGACTGTGTGGATGAGGCTCATTGTGTCAGAGACGCTGTAGAAGGACAGAGTTCCTGCACTGTGATCCACATACACTCCTATTCTCCTGACATTATCACCATACACTCCTGTTCTCCTGCTGATGGACTCTACAGGGAGATCAGTCTTTATGTTATTGTGTTTGAATACGTAACTGCAGTACAAACTCCAGGACTGATCGTTATTTCCAAACCATCACTCTTTACCCCATCCCTTCCTGCTGATGCTCTTATAAGACACTGATATACGCACATCTCCACTCCACTCCAGCTCCCAGTAACAGCGTCCACACACACTCTCTCTACACAACACTTGCCACACATTAAATCTGTCTGGGTGATCAGGATGATTAGGATGATCTGGATGATTCCACCGATACTCTCTCACACGTGTCACCTTTCTGTTCTCCTCAGACAGAATGAGTTCAGTGTGTGCTGTGTTTGGATCCAGTGTGAAAGAACAGGCATCTGAGCACAAGAACAGAGACATTTATAACATAACAACAATCACTACAGCTCTGTGTGTGTGTGTGTGAGTGAGTGTACTTGTACAGCTATCTTTGTGCGGGCCGGTTTGAGTTTTAGATCGTCGGAGTGAGGACAATCTTGTAAAGTGAGGACATTTTGGCCTGTCCTCACTTTCTGAGACCCCTTTTAAGACTTTTTTGAGGGTCAAGACTTGGTTTTAGGAGTCAGGTTATAATTGGGTAAAGGGTAGGTTTAGGGTAAGGGTTTGGGTGAGGCACTTAGTTCTGATGGGTAGGTTTAGGGTAAAGAGCTAGAGTTTGCATAGTGTCAATGTATGTCCTCACAAAGATAGCTATACAGAGTTGTGTGTGTATGTGTGTGTGTGTGTATTTGCACTGGCTACCAATAGCTGCTCACATAATATCCAAGGCATTGATGTTTGCCTACAAAACAACCACTAGCTCTGCAGCCCTTTACCTAAATTCAGAAACTTCTGTTCTGTTAGTGAACGGCTAAAGACACATCCTATATTGCTTTCGGTTGCTTAGTTTCCTTTACTTGCATCATGGCTTGTGTGACGCTGTGCTGAATACTGTGGTTACCCTCATGCATCACACTCCAGGATTCCCCAACGATGCTAACGCAACTCAGTGAACTAATACAGTGATATAAGACCTCGGATATCAGAATACACTTCATTGATGATTATGCAAACTATATACAGGCAAGCAAATGAGGTCAGAAGAACGTAACACACTGCATTTTCTTTATAATTGCTTTCCCTTACCACTGATCTATAGAGTCGACAGTCCTACAATACAAAGATATCAACACCAATTCACCTTCCAGAATTCACTTCCAAAACATTCAATCCGTTTAAAAATACGATGTATAATATTCGACAGGCAAATTTCGGTCCATTTTATTTCACTTTCCAAATTCGCTTCCACAAATTCAGTGGTTAAAATTCGGCATTGCACATCCGGGAGCTGCAGGAATAGCAGTAGAGCACCGATGCATGATCTCCAGCTGCTGTCAGTCGCTCACCAGCAGGTGGCGCAAGCTACAGGCAAGCAAATGAGGTCAGAAGAACGTAACACACTGCATTTTCTTTATAATTGCTTTCCCTTACCACTGATCTATAGAGTCGACAGTCCTACAATACAAAGATATCAACACCACGATTAGTTTATCAATATGCAACCACTTTATATCGACATAAAATAGGAGTTCAAAACCGCATTGACGCGCTATCGCACCCAAGGGACCATCAGACAATTCCACGACTGAGTTAAAACGTGTATTTTAATTAAAATGACTTTTAACATTTAAAATAACACACTGTCAAATTCTAAATCTTGTATTGCTCATAGTGATTTTCTACAGGTGAGATTTTGTCAATACCTCTCTTCATATATGTACAGTACACAATTATTTACATATAAAAGATCCCTGGAAAGGGTTTTTTCTGTTCAAATTGTTCCAGGTAATTTCGGTGGAAAAGTGGCTAATGAATGACTTGATCCACCTGTTGCTTTGGTCTTCATGAACAGCCGCTTGCGCCACCTGCTGGTGAGCGACTGACAGCAGCTGGAGATCATGCATCGGTGCTCTACTGCTATTCCTGCAGCTCCCGGATGTGCAACGCCGAATTTTCTGCTGAATTTTAACCACTGAATTTGGGGAAGCGAATTGGGAAAGTGAAAATGGACCGAAATTTGCCTGTCGAAGTGAATTCTGGAAGGTGATAAACAGACTGAAATGGCATTATTTTTCTTCCATAATCTGCACTTGACCCTCTAACGCTAGCACTCTCTATTCATTTTCTATTCTATCTACGTTTCATTCTTTTTATAGTCGCTTTGAATAAAAACATCTGCCAAATGACTAAATGCAAATGTAATGTAAATGTAGACATACATTTCTTTATTCCTGCTGTAATCCTGGATTCTCCTCCATGATCCACACTAGAAAACACACACGGAGACACATTCAGTCAGTAAACACACACACACACACACACACTCCATCTCACAGCAAAAAAACATCTTGGTTACGTACGTAACCCTCGTTCCCTGATGGAACGAACATTAGGGGGTTTACTTGAGAGCCCCAATCATCTCTGATTAAACTAAAAATGTATTGTTAAGTGACACATTTTAGGCACAATATTGTCTGTTTTTGCAATTTCACCAGATTCTCTGAGCAGCATACAGTGACTCGCTCTTGCTGCCATCTACTGACGGTTTTTATTTCAAATTTACTTATTTCTTTTTTTAGATCATTTCACAGTCATGAAATAGACTGAATAGCGTCAGCAGTGTAAAAAGTGGAGGAAGCAGAACAAGAGTCCAGATCCTGTCCAGTAGTCAAAGCAGCAGTTAGGATCTTCAAGGTCAGGGTAGTGCACAGTTAGGATTATAAATGAATGGACACATGTAGAGAATACGAAGCAGGCCTATCATTGATGAGTAATTGTTTTTACATATGGTGCACATGTACGGATTGGCCTCGGCTCCGTCTGCGTTCCAGAAAATGATGCACCTTATATTGCAAGATATACCGAACGTGGCAAACTACTTGGATGATATTACAATCTGGGGACGCACTGCTGAGGAGCACAAACGCTCTCTGAAAGCCGTTCTGCAACGTTTGCAGGATTCTGGACAAAAAATTAATGCATCAAAATGTCACTTCAGCCAGACCAGCTTATAGTTCCTAGGCCACACAGTTACAGCGCAAGGTATCAAGCCGGACAAACAACACCTCTCTGCAATTTTACAAGCTCCGGCTCCTACAGATGCCGTGAAGCGGCGCTCGTTCCTTGGCCTGCTGTCTTGGTACAGTAAATTCATTCAGAATTTTGCCTCTGTGGTTGAGCCATTACGTGCCTGTTTGCGAAAGGACGCAGAGTTCTCTTAATCGGAAGAAGCACAGAACAGCTTCGCTTCGGTCAAAGAGTTACTTGTTAATAGTCCTGCTTTGGCCCTTTACAACCCTGATCTGCCTACACTCATCTCGACTGACGCATCTGATTATGGCCTCGGGGCCGTTTTCTCACAAATACATCCTGATAATTCTGAACGCACCGTGGTTTTCGCATCAAGAACACTTACCCCAGCCGAACGCAAATATTCGACCGTGGAAAAGGAGGCGCTCGCTTGCGTTTGGGCGGTCGAGAAATGGAGGACATACTTATGGGGTCGAACATTCAAATTGCGTACAGATCATCAGGCTTTAACCACTTTACTCACTACTAAAGGGGGGGACTGCGCAGGAATGCGTATTGCACGCTGGGCCACGCGCTTGCTGTGTTTCAATTACGAAGTGATCTTCCGACAAGGCAGTCATAACTTCACTGCCGATTGTCTGTCCCGTCTCCCTCATGAACCCCTGGGAAGTGATTCAGATACTGAGCCAGAATAAGTAGCTTTGCTTACCTCTGCGCTGAGAGCCGTGACTCCGAAAGAGTTTGCAGCTGCTTCTTCCTCCTGTCCCGAGATGTGCAAGCTGCACGCACAGATTCAGCGAGGCTGGCCAGTTGCTTTTGTGTCTTCAGTGAGTGCAAAGCAAGTGATTCATTTCCTCACCTCCGTGTTTAGTCGTCATGGGAACCCGGAATGTATAGTGACGGATAACAGACCCCAGTTTACAGCCGCTGAATTCTCTGCCTTTCTTAGAGCGAGGGACATCGCTCATGTGCGCACGCCAGTATACCATCCATCTGCCAAAGGGGCAATCGAATGCTTTCATAGAGTGCTCAAGAGTTTGCAATACTTCAGTCGCAACCATGGAAAACCACTGTTACAGAATTCCTCCACGTCTATAGAGCGACGCCACATTCCACTACTGGCGTGACGCCTTTTGAATTGTTGCACGGGAGGAAAATGCGCACTCGCCTGGATATCTTGTCCTCTTTAACGTCGGAAGGGCTTACGGATGTGGTGCACGGGCGAGTCCCGGCACAGCAAGCAAAGATGAAGGGGTGGTTTGACACGAAGCGAAGAGCTCGTACTACTGTTCTAAAACAAGGGGACAAAGTGCGTGTTAAGCTTCCGTGGCACGTACCAAAAGGACACCCAAGATTTTCACAGCCAAAAGAGATCAGGAAGCAGGTGGGAAAGAATACTTTCATTCTTTCAGATGGAAGGAAATGGCATGCTTCACAACTGGCGCTGTCTTCTGCGGGATCGAAAAGAGTCGATGTGGCTGTTTGGCTTACGCAGCTTCCTCACGAGCAATACACAGATCTGGACCTGGTGATTGTAATTCACCCCGTTCTCAGAGGGTGAGGTGTCCTCCAAGATGGTTAAAAGACTATGTGCACTAAAGGTCCAAACACAAATAATTGAATTTGAAGTTTGTTGTTGTATTTGACATGCCTTTGAACACGTTAAATTGTGCATACGAATTGAGTTTGGAAGTCGTGTTACATATTAATGCGTTCAGTTGTGAATTTCTAAAGGAAAAAGTGTTCTTGAGTAAAGGGGGAATATGTTATATTGTTGACACTAGGTGTCGCTGCGGGGTAGAAGTAAGAGGGAAGGAGAAGTGTGAGAAGAAATGTATGGTTGGTTGTGCTGTTGCATATGGATATTAAAAAGAGCATCATCTGAGTTACAACGTACTTCCTCGTGTTGATTTCGTCAGTAGAAGACATAACATGTTTGACAGCTGTCAAACATTTCGGTAAGCAAATGAGTGGTGTGAATTTATTTGCACAGCACATTTGTTATTTTGGTTGCGCCCCCTGTGTGTGTGTTCGTTCTGGTCCTCGAATTTGATGCTGCCAAATCACAGACATGCAGATATAGAGCTATATCACATGACTACTTTTAAATATATATACAAGTAGTTGAAATAATAAAACCTAAACTTGTCTTGTTCAACATACTTGAGTTTGTCCAGTGAGCAGTTTGGATCCTCCAGTTTTTCAGAGAGCAGCTTGACTCCTGAATCTCCTGGGTGATTGTAGCTCAGATCCAGCTCTCTCAGGTTTGAGGGGTTTGAACTCAAAGCTGCTGACAAATAACCAAAGCCTTCCTCTGTCACCATACAGCCAGACAATCTACAAAAACAGCCCCACATGACATTAGTTTGACAATCAGACATTCAATTTTAAAGGGGTCATGAACTGCCTTTGTATTTTTTATTTTGTACTGTTCTCTAAGGTCCACTTATAATGTTATCAAAATTTCTACATTAAAAAAAACATAATTTAGAAGTAATAAGCTGTTTTCTGTCCTGTTTTTAACCCCCCTCATCAGAACGCTCTGTTTGAAGAGGCGTGAAGAATTATAGACTGGGAAGTAAACGCCCACTGCTATGATTGGCTAATAGTTGTGGTTGTTTGATAGCGTACATTCCTCAAAGATGGACTCTTCTGTGATTTAGGTCAAAAACGCGTAACTCAATACATATCAAACGACAGACAAAGCAATAGTGACCACGTAATAAAAACAGTTACTCACACTTGTGTTGCGACATTACTGACGGATCCAATATAGTCGGCACAGCATCGTCCTTTAGTTTTAATCTTTCTGCAAATCCTGCATCGAATTGCCTTGTTTGTAAACGAATCCATGGTAAAAATTAAGTAAGCAAAGGACCGAGTTCTCACTGACGTGGTCTGGATCTTCATTTAAATTAAAGTTAATTTACTTTTTCCAAACGTTGGGATCAGAAGGAACGCAAACACTGTTTTTCCACAACTTGGCACTGCACAGCATCTTGTTGTCTTCAAAACCATCTTTATCGTTTAGTTTCTGCATAGACCTGGACATTCGCCTCGCTCGTAAACACTACATGCGCGAATCGGTGGGCGGGGCTAAACAGGCAGTGTTGTTGAAGCAGGCGTTGATCTTTTTCTGCGGAGGCGGTGCTTATCCACACTGTTACATCATAGAATAGAACATTCCAAAAGCTGTCTTTTTGGCAGACTGCCTTCAATATAAGCTTACAGGATATTTATATAGTACAATGACCTCTTATGTCAAAGGATCAAGAGAAATTTGGTTTCTCAGTTCATGACCCCTTTAAGGCCGTGTGTCCACTAAAGCATTTAAAACACCAGGCACTGAAAAAAAAGCTTTTTTTTTAGTTGAGACGCTGTGGTTACTATGATACAGAATATCTGCTGTAGTAACATGACAGACACATTGCGAATTAAATGTATCTTTAAGCATAATTTTTCATAACAATATTATGGTAGTCTGGCAATTCTACCTGGTAAAGACATAAATATTCAGAGACAAGCAATATTAACATCTCCATTGTTGTACAGTCATAGTACAAGCAGGGTGTGACAGTTGGTCAGTGTGGTATTAGTCCCACCCCTCCTCTGCTGTGATTGGTTATCTGACTAAAAGGTGACAGTGATGAGTGCTCCGTTTTACCTAAAGATAAACATATTTCAACCCTCAGTGCCAAGCGCAGAGCACTCAGCGTGAAAAAAACACTCAGTGCCTCATCACGCTCCTGCCATTTTTAAAAAACGCGGCGATCCCATTGAAAACAAGGCTTTTAGTTGAGGTCATTGATATAATCTATTTATGTATCTTTTCAATAGATTAATAAAAATACAAATTGAAAGTTTGTTTTTAAAAATAATAAAATCGAACAAAGTGATTGAGATGGCCAATCAAATAAAGGAAGGTTGGTTTTCACATCCATGTTATAAGTGGCCCAAACTCACAGCACTTGCATGAGATGGAGTTTGTGTGGAGCAGCATTTACTATGAAAGATACTGAAAACACTGGATCAAGAACTAAACCTTATCATGTACTTACAACCATGCATTGTTTTTTATTCATTTTTTATGTAGAATTCATAAAAAAGTTATCAGCCTAACTGGCAAGCAACACTAGTTACATATACTTGCCAAGGCCAATTTTACTTATATTTGGCACTTGGCAAGTGGTAATTTTGGACCCTTTCTAAGATGCAAAGTACACAATGCACACACAGTTGCAGGGGCGTCATAAACAGGGGAAAAGGGGGACAGAGTGCATAAGGCCCAGAGGCTTAGAGGGGCCCACAACAATGTCCTTTGGGGGGCCCGGCTGAGATGAAATAAATGTATTTTGCAGTTTCTTTAGCAATTTTTTCAGGCCATTTTAAAATTCCAATCTTATATTCAAAATACAGTCAAAATGGACATTTGTATGAATATGAATAAAATCACATCCCTGCAAATGCATTTGTCTCTTGTTCTGGCATTCCACCGAGAGCAGATTACACATTTGGTGACAAATGTAAAAGTCAATTATTGTGGTAGCATTTGGATATATATATATTTTTTTTTTTCATGGAAAACCATTTACCTCAGTATCTCCAGCTTACAGTTCTTCAGTCCGTCCAGAAGCTTCACTCCTGAATCCTGCAGGTCATTGTTACTCAGGTCCAGCTCTCTCAGGACACAATTTGACGACTGAAGAGCTGAAGACAAACTTTCACAGGACTGAGAAGTGAGATTACAGAACTGTAGCCTGTTTGGAGAACAAAACAAACAACATTACACGTTCAGACAGCTGATTCATTCAAGAATGAAGCAAGTGCCTGTATAAATGGTCCACTGAATCATTGACTCAAATGACTAATTCAACACGCAGAATCATTCAGTAACGGAACACAGCTGTGTTGCTCAGAGATGCGCGACTGTTCTGCTGTGAATTTTGATTTTGCTCTATTCGGTGAACGAAAATTGCTCTAAACAGTCAACATTGACAATATTGTACTAAAATGTATATTAACTACTCGTTTGAACTCTTGTATAGAATCAATGTCAAATTTGCAATAGTTTTCAGGGAAAACTTCACTCTCTTGGTCGTGTCACGTTGGCTAAATTTTTTTTAATGGAGAACCATTTACCTCAGTATCTCCAGCTTACAGTTCTTCAGTCCATCAGAGAGCAGCTTCACTCCTGAATCCTGCAGGTCATTGTTACTCAGGTCCAGCTCTCTCAGGACACAGTTTGATGACTGAAGAGCTGAAGACAAACTTTCACAGGACTGAGCAGTGAGATTGCACCCACAAAGCCTGTGTTGAGAACAAAACAAACTATATTAATGTGTTTATCAGGTAATGATTATAATCTGAAACACATTTGACTTGCAAAAACATTTGACTGTAGTGATACAGTTAAGGTAAATTCAAGAATCATTGAATACATCAGATTTTTTATTTAACCTGTTGGAGCTACTTTTAAAGGTGCACTAAGCAATATTTGAAAAACACACTTGCAGCCAATCAGCAGTAAGGGGCATGTCTAGTAATCATAGAGAGAAGAGAGCACTCAATGGGCCTCATTCATGAAACACGAGCAGAACAAATTTTTGTGTAAATCATTCATAAAGCCGTTCTGACGTAAATTTTCGGATTCATGAAAGTGTTCGTATTTTCAAAATGTTAGTTGGTATGAAAGAAATTTACACCTGCTCCCTACCACGTGTAAATGGTGCATAAAACGTTCTGTGTTCTTTTTGGCAAACTGAGGACACTGAATTTTGATGCACTTCCATCATAATATTTTACAAGTTCGTTTGCCCCAGATTTTTTTATTTTTTTTTGGTAGCTGGGAGTTGATGCTTGTCACTGTCACTTTTTACCCAGCCGTCCAATCAATGGAGGAGGGGCGGGACAAATACTACACCGACCAATCATCCTACTTGTACAACAACTGAACAACAATAGAGAAGTTAATATTGCTGGTTACTGCATTTTTATATTCAGTAATATTCTTAAAATGAGATACTAGTAATATGTTACTGCCGTGGATATTTCAAATCATAGCAACCAAAGCGTCTCTCAGGCTCAGCTAGAAAAACTCTGTGCCACCAAAGCGTCCTCCAGCACCACCAGCTGGCCATTTTAAGAAGAGCGCCTGACAATTTTTCAGCTGGCTAAAAACGCTTTTGTGGACACACGTTATTGAATATTTATTGTTAGGCATATGGCCTATTAGTGTTTTTAGCATTTATGCAATATACTGGAGCCAAACCTGAGAAAGTAGACCCGAATATTCCACTGCGTGAGCCTTCTCAGTCAGCCTGCCCCGTGTATGATGAGCTTCTGGAAGTTATGTATCGTGCTACTGCTAGGTTAGACCTGCAGTGGAGGCACGAGAAAGGGGAAATCGCTCACAGCAGGCGCAGCAGGCTATTTCTTTCTGGACATAACCCCCCAGCTCCCGTGAGCCTCCCATTCCTTCCAGATCTGCAAGATCTGCAT
>NW_015660886.1:460169-461680 GCF_001515625.1 Sinocyclocheilus rhinocerous
TGATTGGAATTCATTAACATACACATGTTTAACTATCAAATCTGATGTGTACGAAGTGTTTGTGAATTCGGAGGAGAGTTTTCGGGAAGGTCCGTTTTACGCGCAAATTACTCAGAATTTACTCATATATTTACGAATGTTTCATGAATGAGGCCCAATGAGTGCACAGGACGGATATTAGCAGATCGACTATAGATAGAGATGGCAGATTAAAAAAAGAGGAAAATATCGGAGGAACAAAACATTAAAAAGAAGGGTTATGGTCAGGCAAGAGGTAGGACCCGTGTAAATATCAGAGCAGCTTTCCAGCGGTGGAGAGAACTTAGTGGGTCTCATTCACTAATAATTGCGTGGATTATTTGTATTTGTACGCACATTCAAACTTTTCACGAAAACTTTCCTAATTCACAACACGTGCGTACGCACATTAATTTGTTCCTATCCTCGTTCTGTTGTTAGTGAATTAGGAGTATTCTAAATGAGCAGCCGCGTGCATGAGGTTAGTCATTTGCATAAAACACGCCCAGACCATCTCCATATAAGGGCTTCTGCACACGCTTTCCTATAATCATATATAATATTGTGACGACACCTGTTGTCTGTTCATGGAATTGCCGTTGAGCCCACAAACTACTTTGATTGGCAGCAGTTTGAAACACCTGTTCTCTATGGGATGATATTAGGCTCAAAATGATTAATAGATGCACGCACAATTATCCATGTACTGCATAAATTTTATACATGTATCTTACTAACCACAAACAAATACCTTTCAATTAGAGTCTGTAGAATTCAGGATTAAATGACTGTGCAGCGATTTTTACAAATACAGAAATGTTTGCGAATAAAAATGTTCTGTTCTGCATTAATATATCATAAATTGCTAATGCAAAAAGGAATCTATGCATATGTGGATCAGGTGACACGCGTGCATTAATTGACGTCTAGTTCGAGTCGATCTTGTTCGGTTCATTTGGATTTTGAGACTTCATTTTCACAGTTTACAGCATTTCACGTCCCCCACACACACAACTACCAACGAACAAGGCCCAGTGCAATTCATTAACGTGTACACGATTTGAAAAATTCGCAAATGTGCATCCCTACACTGAAACAAATGCTTTTGAACCGGTGTCTGCAGAGTTAAGAATTACATTAATGTGCAGCATTTTGTTCAAATAGAGACATATTTGTGAATACAAATGTTATAGTTTGTATTAAAATATCATGATTTGTGCATGTAGCGATTAAAATGTGCATCTGTGGATCAGGTGACACGCGTGCATTCATTCACGTCTCTTCTGAGTCGATTCTATTTGATTCATTTGAATTTTGAGACTTTCGTTCCGCCCTTTTAGCCTTGCCCAATCCACACACACACAGCTCGCGATCCACGCGCAGCTGAGCCACAGAACATCAGCGACCACTAGATGGCACTAGCCCCACTCACATGTGAGCAATTTATGATATATTAATGCAGAACAGAACATTTTTATTCGCAAACATGTCTG
>NW_015660886.1:470590-471314 GCF_001515625.1 Sinocyclocheilus rhinocerous
TTCCTTTTTTTTTTTTTTTCCCCCATCACTATACTGGGGCACAGGACCCACACAAGACCAGCTATTCCAAAAATCTTGATGTCAAATGTACGCTCACTAGAAAATAAACTGGACCTAATTCGACTCTGTCGGACTACACAGCCTGAGACAAGGGAGTGCTACGTGTTTGTTTTTACTGAAGCGTGGCTAAACAACAACATCCCAGACTCCGCCATTCAGCTGCACGGGCTAACCTGCTACCGAGCGGACAGAGATACAGCACTGTCTGGTAAGACTCGCGGAGGCGGCTTGTGTGTGTATATTAACAAAGAATGGTGCAACAATGCTGTGTTAGTGTCAAAACACTGCTCGTCGCTGGTGGAGTTTATAATTGTGAAGTGCCGACCCTTCTATCTGCCGAGGGAGTTCACGGCCATTGTTATCGTTGCTGTGTATATACCCCTACTAACCACAAACAAATACCTTTCAATTAGAGTCTGTAGAATTCAGGATTAAATGACTGTGCAGCGATTTTTACAAATACAGAAATGTTTGCGAATAAAAATGTTCTGTTCTGCATTAATATATCATAAATTGCTCATGCAAAAAATAATCCATGCATATGTGGATCAGGTGACACGCGTGCATTAATTGACGTCTAGTTCGAGTCGATCTTGTTCGGTTCATTTGGATTTTGAGACTTCATTTTCGTAGTTTACAGCATTTCACGTCCCCCACACACACA
>NW_015660886.1:475583-481375 GCF_001515625.1 Sinocyclocheilus rhinocerous
TTCCTTTTTTTTTTTTTTTCCCCCATCACTATACTGGGGCACAGGACCCACACAAGACCAGCTATTCCAAAAATCTTGATGTCAAATGTACGCTCACTAGAAAATAAACTGGACCTAATTCGACTCTGTCGGACTACACAGCGTGAGACAAGGGAGCGCTGCGTGTTTGTTTTTACTGAAACGTGGCTAAACAACAACATCCCGGACTCCGCCATTCAGCTGCACGGGCTAACCTGCTACCGAGCGGACAGAGATACAGCACTGTCTGGTAAGACTCGCGGAGGCGGCTTGTGTGTGTATATTAACAAAGAATGGTGCAACAATGCTGTGTTAGTGTCAAAACATAGCTCGTCGCTGGTGGAGTTTTAATTGTGAAGTGCCGACCCTTCTATCTGCCGAGGGAGTTCACGGCCATTGTTATCGTTGCTGTGTATATACCCCTTGTGCAAATGCTAAAGACGCGCTTCGCGAACTGTACAGCGCTATCAGTGAGCAACAAACAAACAACCCTGATGGCTTTTTCATAATATCCGGTGACTCTAATCACGCAAACTTAAAGACAGTTTTGCCAAAGTTCTACCAACACGTGAACTTTGCAACAAGAGAAAACAACACATTGGACTTGGTTTACACAACAGAAAAAAATGCGTACAAAGCTGCACCCCGCCCCCATCTCGGGTACTCAGACCACATCCCTGTTATGCTAAATCACAGTATGTGCAAATGCTAAAGACGCGCTTTGCGAACTGTACAGCGCTATCAGTGAGCAACAAACAAACAACCCTGATGGCTTTTTCATAATATCCGGTGACTTTAATCACGCAAACTTAAAGACAGTTTTGCCAAAGTTCTACCAACACGTGAACTTTGCAACAAGAGAAAACAACACATTGGACTTGGTTTACACAACAGAAAAAAATGCGTACAAAGCTGCACCCCGCCCCCATCTCGGGTACTCAGACCACATCTCTGTTATGCTAATTCCAGCATACAGACCACTTCTCAAACTTGCCAAACCGGTCCAAAAGCAGATCACAGTATGGACAGATGATGCTACCTCAGAACTACAGGACTGCTTCTAGGACACAGACTGGAACATGTTTAAAGAGGCAGCCACCTACCATGACCACACAGACCTGCAAGAGTACACTGAAACAGTGATTGCTTACATCAAAAAGTGCATTGATGATGTGACAGTCACCAAGAACATCACCACACGTGCCAACCAGAAGCCAGGGATGACAGCAGAGGTTCGTGGGCTGCTAAAGACCCAAGATGAAGCATTCAGATCGGGAGACAAAGCAGTCCTCAAAACAGCAAGAGCCAACCTGTCCCGTGGCATCAAGAAAGCAAAACGGTTGTATGCACAAAAAAACAATAATCACTTTACTGACAGCAAGGACACACGGAGTCTGTGGCAAGTTATTCAGACCATCACGGACTACAAGCCCCTGCCACAGGCCTGTGATGATGACACATCCCTCCCAGATGCACTCAACCACTTGCAGGCCGGGTACTGAGAGACTGTGCTGAACAGCTGACCGATGTCTTAACAGACATCTTTAACATCTCACTAAGCCAAGCAGTTGTCCCCACATATCTCAAGTCCACCACCATCACCCCAGTCACCTGTGTCCTGCCTGAATGACTATCGCCCCTCACAAACTACAAGCCCATGCCACAGGCCTGTGATGACGACACATCCCTCCCAGATGCACTCAATGAGTTTGAAATGCAGAGTGACAAACCTGCACAAAAACTACCCACACATCCCAATGACCAGGCGCTCTGTCTGTCTCCAGTCGATGTAAGGAAGACCCTATCTAGGGTTAACCCACGCAAGGCTGCAGGTCCTGACAACATACCAGGCCGGGTACTGAGAGACTGTGCTGAACAGCTGACAGATGTCTTAACAGACATCTTTATAATCATGATGAAGTGCTTTGAGAGGTTAGTCATGCACCATATAAAATCTAATCTCCCCAATAAACTTGACCCGCTCCAGTTTGCATACCGTCCAAACTGCTCCACGGACAATGCCATTTCCTCCACCCTCCACCTGGCTCTTACCCACTTAGACTCTTATGTTACAATGCTGTTCATCGACTTCAGCTCAGCATTCAACACAATAATCCCACAACAGCTCATCAACAAACTAAACCTGCTGGGCCTAAATACCTCCCTCTGTAATTGGATCCTGGACTTTCTAACCGGAAGACCTCAGTCAGTCCGTGTCGGCCACAATCACTAAGCCAAGCAGTTGTCCCCACATATCTCAAGTCCACCACCATCACCCCAGTCACCTGTGTCCTGCCTGAATGACTATCGTCCCATAGCACTGACCCCAATCATGATGAAGTGCTTTGAGAGGTTAGTCATGCACCATATCAAATCCAATCTCCCCAACACAGTTGACCCGCTCCAGTTTGCCTAACGTCCACACCGCTCCACGGACGATGCTATTTCCTTCACCCTCCACCTGGCTCTTACCCACTTAGAAAACAAAGACTCTTATGTTAGAAGGCTGTTCATCGACTTCAGCTCAGCATTCAACACAATAATCCCACAACAGCTCATCAACAAACTAATCTAACCGGAAGACCTCAGTCAGTCCGTGTCAGCCACAACACCTCCAACACTACCACACTGAGCACAGGTGCTCCACAAGGCTGTGTGCTCAGCCCGCTGCTCTTCACGCTGCTGACCCACGACTGCACTGCCAAGTTCAGCTCCAACCACATCATCAAGTTCGTGGATGACACAACGGTGGTAGGTCTCATCAGCAACAGTGATGAAACACCCTACAGAGAGGAAGTGGCACAACTGGTTGAATGGCGTGAGGCAAACAACCTGTCCCTCAACGTGAGTAAGACAAAGGAGGTTGTGATGGACTTCAGGAGAAACTCTGTTGACCACCCCCCACTGACCATCGACAGCTCGACTGTGGAGAGAGTCAGCAGCACTAAATTCCTGGGGGTGCACATAACAGAAGACCTCACCTGGACCACCAACACTATATCACTCTCCATAAAGGCACAACAGCGCCTACACTTTCTCCGCCGGCTGAAAAGAGCAAGTATCCCTCCACCCATCCTCACCACATTCTACAGGGGAACCATTGAGAGCATGCTGACCAGCTGCATCACTGTCTGGTACGGGAACTGCAGTGTATGCATAGTCAACTATTTATAGTATATGTATAGTTAGACTACCACTTCATAAAGTTAGCTATGTAGGTCTAAAAGTTGTTCTTATGTCTAGTGTTGTATGTTTATATTTATGTTATTTATTCAGCACCGAGGTCCTGCGAGACATGACATTTCGTTCCACTGTATGTCCACACATGTAGCAGAATAACACTAAAGCTCAACTTGACTTGAGACACACAAAAACCTCCTCAGCTCAGTATGTTTGTCTCACACACCTCTCCTGCTCACCACCAGTAATGTGATTCTGTGAGATTTCACCCATTTTGATGCTTTGGTAAGAATGTGATCATGTTTTGAAAGTGCAGTGATTGTTTTCAGTGTTACTCACTGAACTGATCTGGATTGTTTAACCACAGGTAACAGATTCTGAAGAACTCTATCTCCTGCATGTTGTGCTCCAATAAACGGTTTTAGATCAAACACATCCATCTTCTGCTCTGATGTCAGCAACACATAAACCAGAGCTGACCACTGTGAAGGGGAGAGTTTGGTTTTTCTTATTCGTCCAGATTTCAGATAATCTTGGATCTCCTGCATCAGTGAATCATCACCCAGTTCATTCAGACAGTGGAACAGATTGATGGATTTCTCTGGAGAGCGATTCTGCCTGATCTTCTGTTTGATGCACTGAACTGTTTCCTCTTTGTTATAGGAGCAGCTTCCTGTCTGTCGCAGTAGTTTTCGTAAGAGAGTCTGATTGGACTCTACTGAGAGACCCAGAAGAAAACACAGGAAAAGATCCAGATGCCCATTCTTACTCTGTAAAGCCTCGTCCACAGCTCTCTGATGCAGCTCAGATAATAAACTATATTTCTTCTGGTTAATAATCTTATGCAACTGCCTTTGTTTGGTTTGATCAAACACATATATGTTGTTGATTGTACAGGAGAGATGTGCATATAGGGCTGCTAGATGTTCCTGAAGGCTCAGATGAACAAAGCTGAAGACTTTCCCCTGATACAAGCCCAACTCTTCAGGTTGCCTTTCACAAGCTGCTGGAAAGCCAGCTTCCCCAGTTTGAGGATCATGTCTTCATCGGTCACCTTCTTCTCATAGTCCTTCTCATGTTTGATGTTGGTCTGAAGGATCAGGAAGTGTGTGTACATTTGAGTGAGAGTCTTGGGAATCTCTCCACTCTCTGCTGGACTCAACATCTTCTCTAGAACAGCGGCTGAGATCTAAATGTGTTGAGGACTTCATAGCTGTAAAATTAAAATACCACATTATTACATGAGTTAAAAGGCACAATGTCTTATGTATTCTGACCATATCTACAGATCATATCTCTTTAAGAAATGTTATACCCGAGACCAGGCCGTGAATCTCCACTCTTGAATTGTTCTTGACAAACCATAGATGCGTCACTCCTCATAGACACACAGCTAGACTCTGCTTCTGATCTCTTCTGCTGAACTGAACTAAAACAGAGAGAGATAAAGCTAATCTTTTAAATTTCGGTTTGCAACAAATTACCTATTCATTTATTACCAAATTCACTTCAAAGAGCACTTTACCAATACATACACTGTTTATACAAAAACTGTGAAATGAACGGATAATATATAATAATATAAAATGTCATGCTTTAGGCTAATCATGTTTTTATACAAATGTTATACCTCAGACCAGGCTGTGAATCTCCACTCTTAAACTTCATTGGTGGATCCATAGACGCGTCACTCTTCACAGACACACAGCTGGACTCTGATCTCTTCTGTTGTACTGAGCTAAAACAGAAAGAGATTTAAGATTTGAAGGTATTCAATAAATCAACTATACATTTATCATAATCAAATTCAATTTTAATAGCACTTTATAATCATTTCATAAACTGGTTATAACTGTGATAGTGTATGAAACTATAAAATGCCATGCTATAATCATAATTTTATACAAATGTTACCTGAAATCAAGCTGTGAATCTCCACTGTTAAACTTCATTGGTCGATCCATAGACGCGTCACTCTTCATAGACACACAGCTGGACTCTGGTTCTGATCTCTTCTGATCAACTGAACTAAAACAAAACAGATTTAATTCTTTAGAATCATTTTAATATACTTCAAAAAGTATTTTTATAAAAAAGAAAACTTGTCAAGGAGTTTTTATGGTATTATTGTTTTCCATATAAAAACTTGAGAGGAAAAAAAAAACTTTTTTCTATAACATAACACAACACAACATAACATATGTGTTACTCAAAGTACCTGAATCCTGGAAAATAATCTTCATCTCCAGATGTTTGAGTTTCGTCCATGATGGATCTGAACAGTTTGATCTCCACTGACTCTAGATGAAACTAACAATCACAAAAACTACAGTAATCAAACAGCCTTAAGGCCTTTCCGCACTGAGCGCGATGCGAAAAAGCGAGGCGAATCGCCAACAAACGGTGCTTTCACATTGAGCACTAAACGATTTTTCGCCTTCTGCTAATTCACGCCTGCACACTAGGTGGCGCCGACCAACAATGCATTTTTCCTCAGATATGTATCTCGTATATGGATTTAGCATCTAAATTAAGATAAACAAGGTTTGGTTCTACACCAGAAACACAAACTATCTATAATGCTTACAAGAATA
>NW_015660886.1:484271-496580 GCF_001515625.1 Sinocyclocheilus rhinocerous
CCTGCACGCTAGGTGGCGCCGACCAACAATGCATTTTTCCTCAGATATGTATCTCGTATATGGATTTAGCATCTAAATTAAGATAAACAAGGTTTGGTTCTACACCAGAAACACAAACTATCTATAATGCTTACAAGAATAGGCTACATACTAAAATATAATTAGAAGTACAATTAGCATCAAGCTACACCTGAAAATGTATGTAATTATTAATGTATTTGCTTAAAATCATTAAACCATCATCGAGTGCTTGTAATAACTTCCAGTTGTGATCTATAGTTGATTTTGATTAATAAGCAGACACATGCACTCTTTGTATGTTTCATAATTCTACACTGCTAATATTTGTCATAAACATCCTTTATTGCTATAAAAAAATACCATGCATACAAAACACATACAGAAAATGTATCGTCATAATCATACGTCTATTTGTGTCTATATATCTATAACATTCGCGAACGTGGAAGAAAATGGACGGTGCTCTATAGATCACAGTGATTCAGTGGAGAATTAATAAAAATGTTATTCTGTATAAAGAACATGCGAGAATAAATCTGTTCTGAAATACCAACGATAACAAGAACTCAGCATGCACTCTCTTCTCTTATCCGGGGTACTCCTCTTCGGTGTTTGTTTACATTGGTTTTTTGTGCAACAGCAGCTGCTCCGGTCACGTGATGCTTGCTCAAATCTTATTGGACAGCCCGTGTTGTCGCTTTGCGAAACTGAAAAGATTCATCGGACTGGTTGGAAAAAAAACATTCGCATTTTCGGTGCGCGAATGTTCGCGGTCTATGTGGAAGCATCCATAGAAATCGATTGTTTTATTCCAGCGCATCATCGCGTCCGATATTCGTTTAACTTTTTCGCGCTCAGTGTGGAAAGGCTTTAATATCGTTATAAATCATTCTATTAAACATAATGATATTCTTTATGGTAAAGAATCAATTCTATCTGTCTGGTTACCATATTTTATTTTTCAAAATATAGGATGAGGACGTTTTTGAAATTGTTCAAAAACAATTTTCAATTGTTGTTGAAAAAACAAATATTTCCATACCTGAACGACATATTTTACAGTCACCGTTATGCTGATTGATCATAAACACAGCTAAAAGGCTTCCTACCACAGTGGCCATCCTTCACAAAACTTATATCTACTACAGTTTTATCATAGGTAAAATGTTTCAATACAAGCATTTCAGTCAAACGTAATTTATGCAATATTTCAAACCTTTTAACCCACGGGAGAAAATCAACCCGCCGCATCGGTTTAAAACCAGCCCAATTCCGTGGAACAAAAAATGCGGATTTGGCAACCCTACATCCAACACGAGCTACCTCCAAAGCAATTTAAGTACTCCGCATATTGATAGCGACTCCCTGATGCGCGAAAATTATATTCAATATAAGAATGTTTTGCGGGAGCAAGATAATAGTCCCACGCAAGGCTTTAATACAAAAACACACACAACGAATGGCGACTGTAGAAAGTCTGAAAGTCCGAATCCCGGACATTTTGGGTGATTTAGAAATCCCGACCAGACGCATTGACATGTCCGGGGAAAAGAGGACGTATGGTCACCCTAGTTATGGATAGTAAAATAGGCATTGTAAATTATATATATGGTTATTTTGGGGAGGATACAGGGTGCGGATGCATGTAAGCACAATCTTCTGCTGACTAGGATTTCTAAATGGAATTTTTCACAGGTTCTGGTGAACATGTGTGTATATATATATATATATATATATACTGAACAAAATTATAAACGCAACACTTTTGTTTTTGCCCCTATTTTTCATGAGCTGAACTCAAAGATCTAAGACTTTTTCTATGTACACAAAAGGCCTATTTCTCTCAAATATTGTTCACAAATCTGTCTAAATCTGTGTTAGTGAGCACTTCTCCTTTGCCGAGATAATCCATCCACCTCACAGGTGTGGCATATCAAGATGCTGATTAGACAGCATGATTATTGCACAGGTCTGCCTTAGGCTGGCCACAATAAAAGGCCACACAGCATATGTATGGTGATTTGTGGAATGGGTATAAACACTACACCTTTTTAATGAGCTGGAGCAATTAATGATATGTTGAACATAAATACAACTGAGGGATACATTACACAACATCAAGTTCAGCATAAATTATAAAACTGCTTTATTAGAGTCCTTTCAATAGAACAGATGTAGTCCAACACTGTGAGTCACTGAGTCATAAAACATCTTTAAATATATACAAAAAAAATCTAAAACTGGGTTTGATGGCTGTTAGCTTTGCTTTGTGCAAAAGAAATTTCCCTTAGAAAATTAACATTTGTATAGCGTCATCAACTATGGGAAATCCAGTGTTACAGTCTGGACTGTACATTAATTTAAAAAGGCAATGCATGAGTAATATCTATGACTGAAATACATTTATTACATTTAAATTTATTTACAGTGTAAAACACAACCTTAAAAAAAACTATAGGGTAACAACAGTAGCTACTTTCATTGACACTGATCATTATATCAATTATATAAAAATTTTTAAAAAGTATTTAAAGAACATTAGAGTAAAACATGCCAAAAACAATCCCTATTTGTCCATATTTAATAATGTTTCTTGAGTGCTTCATGATTAAGTCAGTATTTTATACTTACATTAATGAGGAAGTGCTTTTGTGCTCCACAGCCGAAGACTTGCTTTGATCAAAATGTTCGGCTACTAGACAAGCTCTCAAAATGTCCTTGGTTTTGTATTACCTACATGTAAATTCCCACATCAGCAAATAAAAAAAAAACAGTTTGATGATCAGTTTTTCTAAATGAAGGGGGAAAAAATCACTTGTAATCGCTGCATGTAAAGCAATCTGCTTTCACTTTCATTTTGTCAGCAAGGTTGCCAAATATGTTTGAAAAAAAACATATCATCATAGTTTTTACACCGTTTGGTTGCGACAGTGACTAGAGACATTGATAAGACTTTATAATTAAATTTTTGGTGACACTTTATAATAATGATCAATTCTAAGTAATTCAAAAATGTTTTGCTAATGGTTAACTAATCATTTAAACAATAATATACATTTATAGATGATTAATAAGTGATGTTTTAAGTCATCCAAAAATGTTTTTGTATGTCAAGAAATGATCGTATCATTAGTAAATGATTATCATATCATTAACTAAATTATTGATATATTATAAATTACTTATTTTCACAAATTTGTTGCTGTGACTATTATTACATTACATTGCTCTAACATTTTCGATGTTGTTCACAAATAGTTTTAATCAATTTTAACATTAACACAGCAGAAAAGACATATGGGCTCCCAATTTTTGTAAATCAAAATAACGCAAATCTGTAGTGCAGATTGAATGCATCTTGATTTAAGAATGTTTAGGTCTTTTTTGGACTGGAAACAAGACAACAGAAGTAAGAAAAGCATGTTTTGCAGTTCAGATGGAGATGCATCTTCCTGAATATTAAACCGCTGAATCTGTAAATGACTGAAAATTACCCGTTCAATATTATAGGTAATATATATATATTTTTAAACAGACTAAATATTTTGGAAATGAAATCTGGAAGGTGAATATGGATTAGTGCATTTTTAATAATGAAATTGTGTATAAATGTATTCATTTAAAATAGCTTAAATACAGAAACGTTAAATTTCAGACCCAAAAATGCAAGCCCTGAAAATACAATGTATTCAAATGCCAGCAGTGTTAATGCTATCCATTTAATTTTGTTTCAAAGTCATGTTTCACACACTGGAACATTTTAGTCATGGTTATAAAACTGATTTACCCTACCAATAGTGTTCAGGCAGTGATTTATCACACAAATATTGTAACTATTTACCTTAACCTCTACAGAGAATGTGTGAATCATTCATTATGATTACAATAAGAGCTTAACATTACAATATATTGATAACTATTATGATTAAAGCTAAGATTAACATTGATTATACATAAATGAATACAGATAGGCCCATAATCCATGTAAGAATACACACTTAGCTATGATATACCAGACGACTGAAGAGAGATGTAGTTTTTACTGAACAGTCAGACATAGAGCAGTGATAATAGCGATTTGTCACGATTAACTGACTAGCAAAAGAAAGCAAAGCACCAAGATGATCAGAGAGGAAGCAGTCGAGGCACTGGAACTGCAAAATATGTCCAGACACTCACTGAAAGAGCAGAGGTACAAATGGGAAGATAAACATTATTAATGCAACAGAAAAACACTCATTTAACTGCATATATTTTAATAATGTACATTTGTAAGGTGCGTGCAATAAATAAGTTCACAAACAAACGACAGAAATCTTAGCAGTTGTGTGAAAGACATTTATTTGAGTCAGATCCTGATCCACAGAATGGCAGGTTTTGGATTTTGTGTTTCAGGATTTGTTTTTAAACAATCTGGCATTATTATATGGTGACACTGCGGGTTTATGCAGATGTATTTGGAGGTTATATCCTGCTTTTGGCCCTCAACATATATTTTTCACTTTAGTTCAAAATCACGCTCATTGTTTGGTGCAGTAACACTTTATATGAGGAAGACATATTCAGTTTTTACAACTTTTGCCTCAATAAACTCCCAATTTACTGGTTATTAATAGAGCCCGACCGATATATATCGTTCTGCTGATATTATCGGCCGATATGAGCCTGTCACCGATACATCGGTATCGGCGAATATGCCGCCGATATGAATTTTTTTTTTACAGAACATACAGTATAATGCAGATAAAATGCTTGAAATGGTGTAATGACTTAGTTTGTCCAGCAGAGCGCGCTCCATTGTTTGCTACTGGCGACCTGGATGAAAGTGAATCGAGTGTACGTCTCGAGGCCCTCTTTCGAATGAGACCACCCCCATGTCGATAGCCCCCGGGGTTCGGGAGTTACGGGCGGTTAATTTCGCGGTCCAGCGCCGACCAATCAAGCGATCCCGGGGTGCTACCGACACGCGGAGGGTGGCGTTCGAGAGGCTCCTCGAGCTGAAGGGATCCCCCGAATTTGGTGGAGATCCGCTGGCGCGTTCTCGAGATAGTGACACCAGTCAACACTTTCACTTCAGTAAGGAGGTCTCTTGTTCAGGCAGCATTCAAGCGTGGTCTTATTCGACCGTAAGTGCCCTGCGAAGTGGACTTCACATGATATTCCACCATGATTCCAGTTCCAAGGGAACGTACAAGTTACATTCAAAGGGCATTAAAGTGCGCGAGACGTGAATTTATATAGTATATATTTACAGTGTTTATGTATATATATTCTGTTTATGTATATACTGTATTATATATATAGTACCAGTCAAATGTTTGGACACACGAATGGGAAAGTGTCCAAACTTTTGACTGGTACTGTACTATAATATACACAAAGAATATCGGCCGATATATCGATATCGGCCTTTTTTTACTCCCTAATATCGGTATCGGCCCCTAAAAACCCATATCGGTCGGGCTCTAGTTATTAATAGTTAGTTAGCTGGGATGTCACTTAATGACTTAAAAGTAATGTAAAGTGAAGTAATGTTGTAGTCTTACCCCTCAGTGGGCTCTGCTGTAGGTTCAGTGGGAGTTGATGTAGTTGTTGAGATCGGCTGAGGTGTGGGAAGAACTCTAAACAACAAACAAAAATACTGTTAGGTTTTTATCGTCAAACCGAGGAGCCATTCATCTAAAATCAATGTAGCCTAGTGAAATGTACATTCAGTTTAATTTAAAATAAACTATGTGCAAATATCCCGTCTTGCTGGCAAAGGCCGTTTACACTAACAGAACAAATAACCTTGAGTCCAATTAAACACAAAATAAAATGGAAGGCTATAAAATTGCACCCGTTTCTGAATGTTTCTTTATAGTATACATAAAAACCACAAACGTAACATTCTGTAGGCCTAAACGATATTATCATATTATAGCCTATAGTTTTGCTTCAGTTGGATGAGGAAAAAGTAATAAAAAGTAATATAAGTAATATTTATATAAATATTGTTGTTATGAATGGCTCTAGAAAGCACAATGTTTACAACAACAACAATGTAAATGGATTTCCCAAGTCCTTTTTACTAAGTATTTGTATCAATTATTTTTTAATTCATATTACATTGTAAATAGGCTATTTTATATTTTCTCAAAATCACAGCATTAAACGTCCAGTTAACAAATGATCAAGACACTATCATAAAACAATGTTAATTCTATGTTAAATAGGTCTATATAATGTAACAATCTGTAAGACTAGTCATATTTCAAGACCTGATCTACAGCAGCTGCTGGCTGTTGAGCTACAGAATGTTGTTTCATGCGCCACCTGCTGGATATTGTGTGACACACAACAAAATTATTTTATATGTTATATGATATAGCATAATATGCTGACTGTCGGGATCACAGGAGTCGCCTGCACCTCTGATTCACATCTGTACCAGTTGTTGGACGGTTTATAAACTGAACAGAATTGTGGTGAACTAATCAGAGATATTAAAGTACACTGTAAAAAATGACCGTGAATTTAACGGTAAAAAACTGTAAAAATGCTACAGTAAATGTACAGTCTAGGAACTATTAACATGCATTGAGGAGAACCGGTCAATGAACTTCTCCTCCTCCAGATCACCACCTGTTTATCTTTTGAGTTGATTCTGGAGAAAGGCTCTTCTGCACAGCAGCGCATGGAGTTTTTATATACAGTATGTCGTTTCATTCTACCGGCTGTATATTAATATACTGTATATCTTTGCCTGCATTAAAGGCATTGAGAATCTTTCCGTTTATGACTGATAATGCTGAAAGCTAAAGCGATTGTGACTTTCATTATATAAACGTTCAGATTCAATACTGTATTTTCCTATCAGTTCTCAGAAAGGCTTTTACCTTTAAAGGAGGTTAAAGAATAACAAAAACTTAATTATATTGGAGTCAGATAAATAACTGAATTATGCATGTCATCCGTTACCTGCATTTTGTTATGATTATCAGTTCAAAACAGTAACATAAGCTTCCAGCCTTACATGTGTGACTATATTCACACAATACAGCATGTCTCTCCTACGTTATTTCTTAAATATAGTGTTTATTTTTAAAGAACTTATTTTAAGTTGTGTATTTTGAATAAGAGTGCAGCAGAGGTTAGAAGGAAACTCACCTTGTAGCACATGGTCCCTGCTGGGCGCTTGCGTCAGCAGAAACGTTGAAGTTCTTCACGGTTACTTTAGGGCAGGGTAGAGAGTCATTCTGAAGAAGCGCTGAGATGTCTGGATTGATGAACAACATTTATAGAGATGATTTTAGAAATAATGCTCCATTTGCTCTTAATACAGCAGTTAAACTTGTTCTCTGAGGTTCCTTCACAAATCCCACCTTGCATGGTGAAGAGCAATATGAGGTCTCCACCCTTGATAAACTCTCTTCTAGCGAGATCTTCTCTTGTTAGGAGCTTAAAAAAGGCAGGTCCATTATAAAATACTAACTCATCACTGATGAAGACTGGACCTTTTCGAGGGCTGTC
Source organism: Sinocyclocheilus rhinocerous (assembly GCF_001515625.1). Classification (NCBI taxonomy): domain Eukaryota; kingdom Metazoa; phylum Chordata; class Actinopteri; order Cypriniformes; family Cyprinidae; genus Sinocyclocheilus; species Sinocyclocheilus rhinocerous. The sequence continues at coordinate 491,805 of NW_015660886.1, forward strand.
CCAGAAATAGGTGCCTTAATTAGAACAAAACATGGCTTTTAAAACAACCTTAAAAACTACAGATAATAACTTTGATTCTCATCTGAGTAAAATGTTGCATAGAAAAATAATCAGATTGCATTAAAGATCTAACCATAACGAGTCAAGTTAGGGTCAGTGGTGATGCTCTGCTCAAAGGACATGCGCTTCTGTATGTGTGGATTCTGGTCCAGGATCTGGACGGTGATTTGCCTCCATGGACAAGGCCACTGCAGCTGCTCATCATATGCACCAGTTACGAAAGCAGCATGTATTTCGAATTCATTCACTGATGACACCTCTAACTCAGCTGCAAAGCGATACCCATCACTGGAGCAATACATTGGACTCAGACCGAAATCAAACCCGCTGTCCAGTTTCTTCTCAAAGTCTCTTATCTGCCATATGAAGGGACACTCTGTCTCTGAAATATTGATATCGTCCAGTGAGAAGCCTCCACTGGAGGTTCCAGCTCCTTTACGCGCTTCAAACACAACTTGGAAAGACTTATTTGCGTTCAGCTGCACATGATGCAGCTTCCAGTAATTCCCAGGGGTTTCTGCAAGAAACCGAAGGTCAGTGACACTGAAATACAGGACTATATGTTGTGTGGTGTGTCCAGTTGTGCAGGAAGAGACGGACCTGTGATCTGATCCATGAGTCTGAGAGCTCCTGTGCTGTCTGCTTCATTCTGCAGCTCTCGGATCCAGATGTTGAGCTGGTCGGACTCGTTTCCGCTGTGATAGTAGTAGAACTGCAGACACTGGACTTTGCAGTCTCTCGTAGGGGTCACTGTCTTGCTCTCCAGTCTGGCTGCGTCGCCCTCGTTTCTGCCCTCAGTGCTGAAGTGCATGAAGAAAGACGTCCCTGCAGGCATCAGAACAGCTGTTAGTTTATGGTGGAACAGTGAAGTCTCTTCCTGTGATGTCCAAGCAGACACTTTCCATTTGCTGACTGACTGTGACGGGTCTCACCGTTCTGTTCTTTGCCCAAGTATGTGTGGTCGGTCACATTGATGCCACTCACTGACTTCTCTCTCTGCCAGCCGTAACCAGCAGCAGAACAGACGCTCATCTCACACAGAGATTCCTCATCAAAACTACAGTGGTCGAGGAAAGAGACGGAGGAATCTGTAATGCAAACCAACAAGCACTGAGGCTAAATCAGTTCATTACAATTACATTCATCAAAATGGTCCTTGGTCATCAAATATTGGTCCAGCTGCAACCGCAAGTTCATTTTAGTCTAACTTAGAATCCACAAAATAAGAAAACAACACATTAAATGAAAACGGTCAAATACTCACTGCATTTGTAGAGTTTGTTGAGCTCAGTCGCATCATGTTCGCTCATTTCCATTAGTTGTCCGATCACGTCTTGAAACTCAGGACTCTTGGTGATGATCGTGGATCCGTTACCGTTGCTGAAGGCATTTTTATCAAAATGCATCACAGAGTAATAATCAAATGGGGTTTCTTGGGTAGTGGACACGTTCTCACTGTGTTTACTGAAATAACTCTCATATCCTAAAAATAAAGAATATTGCAGTCATTAAGGTGATTGTTTATAAGGCATGGCTTGTAATACTGAGAGTCAGTATGGAAAGCAACCTTTCACGATGTTTTCATATTTGATTTGTCACGTAATCATCTCTGTCGTATCTCGAATGCTCGTGGTTCAATCCCAGTGCATGGAGAAACTGGTGCTCAACAATGCCTTTTCTTCCACAGTCCTTTCCAATGGAAAGAGTCTGTCCTCCAGGAGACGAGCGTCCGATATATGACCAACACCTGCGGAATAACTCACAGTCACACAACACATAGCTGCATAAAGGTAACAACATTACCAGACAAATTAGATTGCCTATACTTGTTATCAGGGGCATGTCTAGAGCATTTTAAATTTGGGGGGCTGTGGCACTGCAATAAGCACTTAACTCATAAGTATTAACTAATAAAATAACTAGAGAAGGCTGACTATAATCAGCGTGCAGTGGGACATACTCGTCACCTGAAGTAAAAAAGCTCTTCTGGTCTTCAATGATGCAAGGACAAATTTTGAGCGTGCTCAATATCTGAGAGAGCAGAGCCAATTCATGAGAGAACAATGTATCTCTCTATGGCTAGGAACTATACTCTCATTCCGGCGCAGCAAAGTTCCTTGATTATTACGCCGGAATGAGAGTATAGTTCCTCTGACTATAATCAGCGTGCAGTGGGACATACTCGTCACCTGAAGTAAAAAAGCTCTTCTGGTCTTCAATGATGCAAGGACAAATTTTGAGCGTGCTCAATATCTGAGAGAGCAGGGCCAATTCATGAGAGAACAATGTATATTTAAAAGCGCACGTCCAGTTTTGTGTGAAAGCGAAGAAAATCCGCTTGCGAGTGGAGAGATTACTGCGCTCTCGCCATTTATCATTAATTTAACAAAACGCTATAGAAATCGGCTAAAATTAAATATAAAGAGGAGAAGAAAGCCGTCCTAGCTGCCTATAATGCCCGTGCCAAAATCTACCACTGCCAGATGCAGGTAGAAATTTACTAAAAGCAAGCCAATCGCAAGACATCTGGTAGGAACGTGCACCTGGGGTGGCCAACAGATTTCAGTGGGGGCCGGTGCCACCCCTGGCCACCATGTAGACCCGCCCCTACCGAGGCCGACTGCGCACCACCTAGCGCCGAACCTTTATCAACAATCTCAAGCTCGCCGGTGTATCCTGGGATGAAGCTGAAGTGCTGGCAGAGGACCGACACCGGTGGGGAGACCCTAAGTGCCCAACATCACGGGAAGATCTAAGTCTAAGTACATTTCATTTCAGCAATTTAGCACACGTTGTGTCACTTCTTTGTTCTACTGTTTCAATTTCTAAAAAGCAATTAAAATGGCAATGACATAAATGTATAAACCATTTCATATTTCAATATATTTGTTGAATTTGACTACCATTCAACATTTTGATATCCTTTTTTTTACGTCTGCATTTATTTGATTAAAAAATACAGCAAGACTATAAAATATTTTTGCAATAAAAAAGAACTGCCTTCTATTTTAATATATTTTAACATGTAATTTTAAATCTAATATGCTGATTTACTAAAAGCAAGCCAATCGCAAGACATCTGGTAGGAACGTGCACCTGGGGTGGCCAACCAGATTTCAATGGGGGCCCCTGCATGTTATAACAACAAACTTTATAAAAACTGTGCATTTTATTTGATCTCCATTTAACAGTGGTGTATAAAGTACCTGACAACCATACTCAAGTAACAGTACAGATATCTTACCAGAAAATGACTTTGGTAGAAGTTGAAGTCACCGTTTAGACATGCCTCAAAGTGTCATCAGAATACATATCAGGTCAATAGGAAGTTATTTCTAACACTCGCTGGTGTCTAAAAGAGTGGTTTGAGCTGAGAAAATAGTTTAGATAAGTTCTGTCATGAATACAGTGACTAAGCATTGCGGACAGGAGAACATGTTAAAGTGAAATAGACATTCTCGCATGTTTACACCACATTTAGCTCAACGATATTTTCTAAGCGCAATGTTTTCGTGCTTTCTGCTGATTTCAGATGCAACGGTGTCAGAGTCAGAGCCCCATAAAAAGAAATAATCACCAAAATGATGCCGAGTTATTTTTATTTCATTAAAAGATATTTTAAACAGAAGCATGCCTTGGCTTGGCTTGCTTTATGCATATTTCTCAGAGAAAGATAAAATACAGCAATATCATGTGGATTTGTTTATGATCTTATTATTTCACTAAACAATAATTTTTTCATAACATTTTTAAAATGATACAATGAAATATTTGAAATAGCAGGCAATATTGTGTCTGAAATGTAAGTCACTTAATGCTAACTTTATCAAACTTTTATAAAATGAATATTACATTTGTTATGCTGATAGCCTATCTGGGGGAAAAAATGGCACTCTTTGTGTGATATAGATTAAGTTAACTATGAACTATATGAATATATGCAGTCCGTGTTCTTCTGACTATTTTGTAGTAAGTAATGAATATGCTTCGGGGAAATGTATCGGAGTAAAAGTATACATTTTAATTAGGAAATGTAGTGGAGTAAAAGTAAAAGTTGGCTGAAATATAAAAACTCAAGTAAAGTATAGATACTCCCAAAAAATACTTAAGTACTGTAACGAAGTATTAATACTTTGTTACATTACACCACTGCCATTTAATTACCATTGAACAATGTGTTTAAACACCTTATCTGACAAAAGCCTTTATGAGGAAAAGTGAAGTATCTGAACTTTTGACGTAACTCAAATAGTTTACTCTAGACTCTTCTGATATGGCAGGTGCTATAGTGAAATTGTATAGTATATTACTAGTATTTGTTGATTATTAGCTTGAACCATACCGTACCCTTTATGACTCTCCACAGAGATGTAAAACTCTTCTGCTGCTCGGGGCTTAAAGTCAACACATGATTTCAGTCTGAACTGCTCGAAGGCTCTCAGAACGACTCCTCTGTCATTCATACCTATAAAAACAAACAAAACTGAGTGGACAACAATAGAAAAGTTACATTCAATATTTAAAAGTTGAGAAATCTGAAATCTTACTGAGATTTACACTCAGCTCATAGGGGACAGGAATATCCCACAAGGACTGATCACCAATAGCGCTCCCTTGCCTAGGCTTTAAAGCAGATCAATTTAAGTGTTCTGATTACATGCGCACACACACACACACACACACACACACACACACACACCTCCATGATGTCTCCTT
>NW_015660886.1:496610-517859 GCF_001515625.1 Sinocyclocheilus rhinocerous
ACACCTCCATGATGTCTCCTTCTGTGAGATTTAAACCTAATGCCACAAGAGAGTTCAGTTCACAGTAAATATGCATGAATAAAAGTATTTCAGTAAATACATTTTTGAATAAAATAATAATTTCTAAACAAAAATAGACAAAAAGTTACCATACCGCTAATATAAATGTATTTGGGTTCTTGAGATAATATGATAGTTTTACCTGTGTTTATATCCGGAATGCTCTTCCATTTCTCTAAAATGTCTTTGAGAAAATTATATTGAAGTCAACACAAGACAAAGAGAGGGAATGAGTATTGTGTGCATTGCTAGAGAATATGTAACTCTATGAAAGTGAAATGATAAATGATAAATCACATCATCAGGCAGTAACGAGCAGTTAAAACAGGGTACAGAACATCCTGCGCCCTGGAAACTGATCACAATAACTGAACTTACAAGTTTCCTCATATGTGCCCTGAGAACATGAGATATGAACACAATGCTCAGTTAAAAAGAAAAATAGATTAGTCTAAAAAATCAGCTGTATATTGCTTCATCAATGACTGTCCGCAGGTAAAGCATGATGAAGAGCCAAAGCCATCAGCAGAAGAAAAGCACATGGATGCATTGTCACTGGAAATCAGAATGAGCACATGTGATTGACAAACTGTCATCTTATCACTCATAAACCTGCAGGCATTGTTTAAATTTAATGTAGCTATATATACTAGAAGACCACTAATTCAGGAAAAGAGGGACACCTACCAGTTTCCAGTCACTAATGAGACCAGTATGTGTTCAAGTGTGAAGAGAGAGAGTCTTTTAAGCTTCATCCACCCCACGGCACTCCCCTGAAGCTGACTGGAAAAACTGGCTTGATTGAAAAATGAAAATGACAGAAGAGGCTGTCTGTTTGCTCATTTTGGACTTGACTTAAATATTTCAGACTCACGCATTGCTTTGTGTTAAAGGAACACTCCACTATTTTTGAAAATAGGCTCATTTTCCAGCTCTGCTGGAGTTAAACAGTTGAGTTTTACCGTTTTCTGAGATCATGTGCGTTTAGCCTCATTCCAGCACAAGCTGCTGGTTATGATGAGAAGATGAATGTGTGGCATTTAAAGCATGCATATTTGACAGTAGTCCAACTCCAAGCTAATATGCAAATTGTTTATTTTAAGCCATTCTCACTGTTTTTCTCATGGTGCGTCACAGAAAAGTTGTTCTCCAAGCGTTCAAAATGGTCCCATACAATAGACCTTGGTCTTTTTACTCCACTCATCATAAAGATGTTATGTATGTCAAGATGTCAAATTACTAGGACTTTCAATTGATTAAAATGTTTCATATAATAAATTGCACAATGTGGCAATTAATTACTTGAAGTAATCACAAATAAGTCACGCATGGGCATCATTAGACCCTTCTTACTGGGACATGACTTTGTACGCAGCACAGTGTGTGTGCGTGTGTGAGAGTGAGTGAGTGAGTGTGTGTGTGCACGTGTGTGTGCGTGTGTGAGAGTGAGTGAGTGAGTGCGTGCATGAGTGAGTGAGTGTGTGTGCGTGCGTGAGAGTGAGTAAAAGCATACTGCTACCTGTTGATTGGTGCATATTTGTGTTTTTTAACATACAATAGTAAAATAGTTATTTTCTCTTTTTTTTGCTATGGAAAAATGCATCAAATCAAAAATGTAAAAAAAAAAAAAGGCTTGTTATGGTGTGTGTGTGAGTGAGTGAGTGAGTGTGCGTGCGTGAGAGTGAGTGTGTGTGAGAGTGAGTAAAAGCATACTGCAACATGTTACCTGTTGATTGGTGCATATTTGTGTTTTTTAACATACAATAGTAAGATAGTTATTTTCTCTTTTTTTTGCTATGGAAAAATGCATCAAATCAAAAATGTAAAAAAAAAAAAAAGGCTTGTTTTGGGGGCAAGAAAAACTGGTATAAAAAAAAGTTTTTTTTTTTTTTTAACCCAATTCTTTTCCTATAGGGTTAAAGCTGGAATACAATACATGAGCAGATTTTAAAACATTAGGCATCATACACTTGCCAACTTTGTAAATAATTACAGAAAAACTGGGCATCATGCACTGAATGACTGAGGATCATTTGCTATGGAAAAATGCATCAAATCAAAAATGTAAAAAAAAAAAAAAAGGCTTGTTATGGAGGCAAGAAAAACTGGTATCAAAAACTGTTTTTTTTTATTTTTAAACCGAATCTTTCATATTAGATGTGCTACACACTCTTTCATTGGCAGCTCTTTTCAGCACATTTTATAACAGATGATGTATTTCACCAGTTATTTAGCTCTCAATACATCTGACGGTTGTTTTATTATTATAGCCTGTAATGTACACGTCTCGTGCAGTTTCGTGATTTTAGCGCGTGAACGGGACCTTTATTTTGCTGTGGCGATCTATGACGTCATAAGGCTGCGCCGCGCTCCTGCTGATCTCCGAGTAGGCTGAAGAGGTTTGTGTTTTTAAGCATTTGAAGTGTATCGATACATGGATTTTTATAGATACAGCCGATTTTGTCGTTTTAAAAGGCGATGTAAATGAAACGATTATTTTTGAATGTAACTTCTTAATGTTTTCTCTAACATTATTGACCGTTATTTTTCGTAAGCTAAGCGCATCTGCACACGAGTAACAGAAAAGGTCCGTCTCATTTCGCTCGTTATTTGGTGAATCAGTTGATCGTAAACACGGATTCGATCACTGGCGCGTAGTTTTGGAGAAACCGAGCTTTTGAAAATCCGAATCAACTGAACCGGAATGATTCAGTGATTCGAATCTCTGAATCACGACTCCTGTTCAAAACAGTGTACAACAAACACAAACACAAACTAATACAAACAACAGCAAATGTTTTAAAGTAGAATGTAATATAATTAACAAGTTATTGAATACCAGATTTAAGACCCAACTAAATATTGTGGTTCTGTATAATGTACATTAATTTATTAATTTGTAGTGCTGGTTTTGATTGTTTATGTTTTTGGGCTAATCAGGCCATTGACTGACTCTTACTAGTGCGCTGACTATTGAAATAAGGAGCTGATTGAGACGCACCCAGAGATTTAGTTTGCATTCATGTTTACCTATTCTCATCTTAAACACACAGAGAAACTCCTGCTGAAGCGACTGAGACACATGTGACACACTGTTATAAAGATGGTGTTTATTAAAGAGGAGAGTGAAGACATGAAGATTGAAGAAGCATTCAAACATGAAGATCCTGAGGAACAAACAGGTTGGTTTTCGCAGCTGAGAAGACCCTACTTTCGTTATTATGACATGTCATGCATAAAATTGGGAAAATATTAGTCTAAACAAAGCAATCATTTTGTGTAACATTAAACCCAATATCTACTTCTGCATTGAAAACAATGTAAACCATTCATTTGTATCACTTAATTGTACAACAGTATCCAACAAAAACATTAAATTTGCATACAGCAAACAGTGAAAGGAGTTAAGCATAACTGTAGCCAAGTTTCCATCCAGTTTTTGCGCTGTTTTGTTATCAACAAAGATAATATGCGTAAAAAAGACGTTGCGAAATTTGCTGCCTGCTTCCATCCAACTGGCCTTTTACCGATAAAATGGTGTGCGTGATGACGTCATCCCTAAAAAAACGAATTGTCGCATAAGTTTTGGTGTATCGCAAAAAAATTGCCCTTGAGCTGTTTCCATACATAATTTCACCTATTGCGTAAATTATATAGGCTAGTAGCCTGTTCTTTCATCCATTTGAAAAAAAAACTTTATTATATAGCCTATTATTAACCCCTTAACTGTCACCCCCCATTTTTTAAAATAGGCAATAAAGTGCACTATCCAAACTTAAATTGTTGTAATTTATGAACACTTTAAAAAGAGACCAACCATAGGTCTGTATTCCAAAGAAGAAAATCAGCAGATTATTGCAAAAGTGGAATTTTTTTCAAGTATCAAAAAGTTACAGACGTCTAAATTTACTGTAAAGAAAATGCGCTATACTCATTTTATTTTATTTTATATATAGTAAATATTTTACATAACAGGTTTTACTCTAAAATTGGTATAAAATTAAAGCCTTATGTCTAAATAAGTTATGTTCCAAATTTGAAGTTGATATGAAAAAAATGGAGGTTCCTCTGAGATTTTATTTAGGGCGTCATACCACAAACAGCCACCGGGTGCTATCAAAACTCCATTACATTTTTTATGCATTTTTCTGTCACATATGTCTAGATTTCTCTGTAAATCTTACTTTTATCTCAAAATAACCACCAAATATGGAATCATGAGACTCAGACCTTTCCAATGATATGTATTTTGTCAAGATTATAAAAAGTTTTGATTGTAAAATATCGTTATACATTTTGTAATATGACACTTGACACCGCCCACTAAGGAGGAGGAGACCGCCAAAAGATTTTAAAGTACCATTTCCATGGTAACTTCCATACATAATTTCACCTATTGCGTAAATTATACAGGCTAGAAGCCTGTTCTTTCATCCATTTGAAAAAAAAACTTTATTATTTATATTGTCACCCCCCATTTTTTAAAATAGGCAATAAAGTGCACTATCCAAACTTAAATTGTTGTAATTTATGAACACTTTAAAAAGAGACCAACCATAGGTCTGTATTCCAAAGAAGAAAATCAGCAGATTATTGCAAAAGTGGAATTTTTTTCAAGTATCAAAAAGTTACAGACGTCTAAATTTACTGTAAAGAAAATGCGCTATACTCATTTTATTTTATTTTATATATAGTAAATATTTTACATAACAGGTTTTACTCTAAAATTGGTATAAAATTAAAGCCTTATGTCTAAATAAGTTATGTTCCAAATTTGAAGTTGATATGAAAAAAATGGAGGTTCCTCTGAGATTTTATTTAGGGCGTCATACCACAAACAGCCACCGGGTGCTATCAAAACTCCATTACATTTTTTATGCATTTTTCTGTCACATATGTCTAGATTTCTCTGTAAATCTTACTTTTATCTCAAAATAACCACCAAATATGGAATCATGAGACTCAGACCTTTCCAATGATATGTATTTTGTCAAGATTATAAAAAGTTTTGATTGTAAAATATCGTTATACATTTTGTAATATGACACTTGACACCGCCCACTAAGGAGGAGGAGACCGCCAAAAGATTTTAAAGTACCATTTCCATGGTAACGGTATTTAGATACTTGATCATCAAGCAATATTCATAAGCAGGTGCAGTTGTATTATTATTTTTCTGATTAACTTTTATTAGACCGTATTGGAAATACGTGGAATGTTCATTTCGGTTATTTTATTTCTCCTAACCGACAACCAACGGTCGTTAAGCCATAATTAACCGTTAACCGACAAGATTATGTTAAATTACAATTAAATTAAATTTCAATTGATACATGGCTGTGACCCATTAAAAATAACTAAATTTGTTTTCCAGGGATTAATTTTATACACGCAAAAAGCAGCATAAACAACAGAACGTGAGGATTCACATGGTCACGCACCTGCAGCGCTTCTGCGAACGGAGAAAAGCGTTATAAAGCTATATATAAAATAAATAAATAGGCCTATATGCGAAATATATTTTTCTAAATAATTAATAAATTAACAAAACGAAAGAAAAAAACTGCTCAACAAGTAGCAGCCTATATGCAGAATTTCGGTTCATTTTTGTGATGCGCTCTTGAGAAAGCGGCATCCTGTTTGTTTCCTTTATTTTACAAAAGCACAATGTTTGTTTTTATTGTGGATGTACACAAATAAAAGAAATATTTAGAATAGTTTCGAATAATGTCTTACTCTTACATGACCACAAATGAACGAGTATTGTAGGCCTAAGTTGTTTCCACTTTTATAAGGAAAAAAAATCTAAGTGATCGTGCCGGCGCCTCACGCACGCAGCTAAGCATTACTAACTCGACAACTTTCATCTTCAGAACAAAATGAATACATTTTAACTTGCAACGTATTAAAGTAACATTAAATTAAGATATGTATGTTTGAGAGGTAACTCGTCTTTTTCTTACCATATATAAAATAATTTTAGAAACAATAATATGAGATTTAATGCGCTTTTAAACTACAGAGAAACGGTGCTTTAACGTGAGCAACACCACGAACACGGACGCTGCCTATAGGCTAATTCTGTCATGTGACACCACATTTATTTGTGTTAAAGCCCCTTTTCTCGACAAAAAGTGTTTCCAAACATTTGAAGTATCGATATAGAATTTATGCGCTAAAGTTAAACGGAAAAAGATTGTGTCGACATGTGAGAAATGCGATAAATGGCATTTCCATCAGCTATAATCGGTAAAAATTTTGAAGCGCTAAATATTTTTGCGCAAAAACTCCTTGGATGGAAACCTGGCTTGTGATCCTTTGTTGAAAAACCTGTTGCATACAATCTACCACATGAGCAAACTCACTTCGCATGATGAGGAAAATCATGTAAACGTTTTAACATTTTAAGTTTTGTTCATGGGTCAAAGACGAAAAGGGGTTTCAAGCATCAAGAAAATAAAAGTGAAATACAGCTTTAAATTTAGTTTTTTCTGAACAAAATATAATGACTATCATGCGTTTTTTTTACCATATTTGACAGAAGACACACTAAAATGTCATTCAGTGTAACAATATTTATATAACAAATAATCTTATTAGGCATATTTAAGACATTAAAATTTAAGCATCACAGTGCAGCCCTCAAATGTCAATTAACTTTCTTTTTTAAAGTTTTTGTAAGAAAGTGAAAGTCATTTAAAATATAATAAAATTTAGTATGATCTCACATTCTTTTTTGTATTTTAATGTATTTCAATAAACACGGGTCATGCATCCTAACTAGACAGATTGATACCCCTGACATTTAACTGACTCACAGTGTTTTACTGTGATGATTAGGTGTTCCCTTAGTCTCAGCCTCAGACGTCACGCCCGCGGACCGCTGGCTGAACGTCTGATGCATGTGGCACACAAAAGTGGAAACACTTCAGGAGTTTCGAAGTCGTCATCGGATTGGTTAGATTATACAGGATTTCCGTGAGACTTGTCCCAGGAACTTTTTTTCCTGCAGACTTGCTGCTGTCTGCGTTTCCATCATGGTCTAAAGTACAGAGAAGATTACGCTAATAGTCTGGTGACGTAGGTCAGCGCACGTTTCTCAATACCAAGTACGCAAATTTCAGACTTGCGTCCTCAGTCCAATTCGACTTCGGGAGTGTGAACTCCTGCGGATGGGACAACGCAAGTCCGGTAATTCTGCAAACAGCAGCGTACTTCAGTCAGCTCGCCTTGGCTACTACAATTTCCCTCATTGTATTTACAATAAGACGAAATATGATATCAAACACCACTGCCTATTTTCGTTTTATTTAAACATATTAATAGCCACAGAAATGTTGTTCAGGGAATGTACATACATTACAATGAAACAAAATATTATATGAAACCGCATTGCCTCTTTTTATTTTCATTTAACATATTAATAAATAATATAATAAAGACCAAATATTACCTGTTAGATTTACCCAAAACAAATGATGTCTCATGTTTAACCACTACAGAGTCATCAGAGCATAGCGGCAAATGGCAGAAGGATTAGCGGAGTTGAGGCTGCTCTCGTTGGGAAACATGAGCACTGAGCGCTGGCTGATCACGTGGCGATCACGTCTCCGAAATCAGCGACGCACATTTTCAAATAGGCGCTGTCTTTATAAATAAATTGCAGATTTGAGTTTTAAACAACTACATTCTCGCCTGAAATACTTTTAAAACTGCATTCCATGACACAATAACAGTAATATTTAAAGAAAAAAAATGCAAATAAATGGTGGTTGAAATACAATGTTGCTTGAACTCAACCAATCAGCGTGCTCAGCGCCTAAGTCCCGCCCCCCGAAAGTTCCGAACCTTTGAAAAAGTACTACCTCGCGAGCAGGGACTTTCTGAGGGGCGAATTTTTATCCGGAACTTTATTTAGATCCTGGTTCCTGCGGTGGAAACACACCGAGTACTGACCCAAAGTCCCTAGCTCCTGGGTAAAGTTCCTGCGGTGGAAAAGGGGCTAAAGATGCCGTGGCGCCAAACCCCCTCACGAAAGAAGAAAGCCGTCGTGTTTACAACTGTGAAGACGAGCGCTTATCAGGATCAACTAAACGCTGGATTTTCAAAAGTATGTGAAATATTTAAAGTTCGCGGCATAGAATCTATAAAATACGTCCGAGAGTTTTACACACCAGTCTGTTATTGTGGGGACATTTCCACGCCCCGAAACGTGACGCTGAACGAAAGGAACTGTGATTGGTTGTTTGACATGTTGGTCAAACGGCCTCATGGGCGGGCCTTGGCCAATGAAAGCTGCCATGGATAGCAGTGTATAAATCTGAGTATTATGGTCACAATTATGAAATCGAATCATAATGTCCCCTTCAGGGGAAGCATAATTAAGGAGAAAACCAGAGGACCTAATGCTGAGCCCTGTGGCACACCATACTTGTGTTTTTCTGAGGGGCGAATTTTTATCCGGAACTTTATTTAGATCCTGGTTCCTGCGGTGGAAACACACCGAGTACTGACCCAAAGTCCCTAGCTCCTGGGTAAAGTTCCTGCGGTGGAAAAGGGGCTAAAGATGCCGTGGCGCCAAACCCCCTCACGAAAGAAGAAAGCCGTCGTGTTTACAACTGTGAAGACGAGCGCTTATCAGGATCAACTAAACGCTGGATTTTCAAAAGTATGTGAAATATTTAAAGTTCGCGGCATAGAATCTATAAAATACGTCCGAGAGTTTTACACACCAGTCTGTTATTGTGGGGACATTTCCACGCCCCGAAACGTGACGCTGAACGAAAGGAACTGTGATTGGTTGTTTGACATGTTGGTCAAACGGCCTCATGGGCGGGCCTTGGCCAATGAAAGCTGCCATGGATAGCAGTGTATAAATCTGAGTATTATGGTCACAATTATGAAATCGAATCATAATGTCCCCTTCAGGGGAAGCATAATTAAGGAGAAAACCAGAGGACCTAATGCTGAGCCCTGTGGCACACCATACTTGTGTTTGATGAGATATTTCTTTATATACAGTACAAGTGGTAGCAATCTGAAAGACAGGACCTAATGTAATAGCTCTAGAAGAAATATGTAACTTTAGTAAGAAGATTCTGTGCTACGGTGGGGCTTAAATCCTGACTGAAATTTAGTTTTTCTGCAAAACTGTGTATAGTAGAAATTTTATACATGAATCACAAATTTGTAATTGTTCGATAGTTCTCATGAGTCAGGTGATAAAGGGGTTTTGTTGGACTACTTTGTTTCTTTGTTTTGGGGACATGTCCTAAAGAAAACAAAGTTAACAATATTGAGAAGATATTCTCCTGTTTCAGTAACTTATTGCCTGTAGGGTCTAGTATTCATGTTCTTGCTTAGGATGCTTTATGTTGGTTTGGATTTCTGTTGCTTTGTGCAATTAAACTGTTTAACTTTCTTTTTTCTTTTTTTTTTACTTTAGACCAGATGGTGTTGAATGAGGAACGTCAAGAACTGAATGAAAGAGGAGAGAAAACTCAGTATGAGAAACATGATTTCGTGACTGGAGAGAAATCCACAAAGACTGAAAAGACTTCCTCACAAAAAAGAGGTCATAAAACCAAATCCAAGAGTTATTTCACTTGCCATCGATGTAGAAAGAGTTTTAATCTAAAACAAAACCTTGAAGTCCACATGAGAGTTCACACTGGAGAGAAGCCATTCACATGCCAACAGTGTGGAAAGCGTTTCAGTCAGAAAGGAAACCTTAAAAAACACATGAGAATTCACACTGGAGAGAGGCCCTTTATCTGTCAAGAGTGTGGAAAGAGCTTCACAGTAGAACTAAACCTTAAGTATCACATGAGAATTCACACTGGAGAAAACACTTTCACCTGCCAAGAATGTGGTAGAAGTTTCACTCAAAAACAAAGCCTCAAATTTCATATGAGAATTCACACCGGAGAGAAGCCTTACACTTGCACTCAGTGTGGAAAGAGTTTTGCTCAGAAAAACACCCTTAATTATCACATGAATACTCACAATGGAGAGAGATCTTTCACCTGCCAACAGTGTGGAAAAAGTTTCGCTCACAAACATAGTCTTAAAGTCCACATGAGAATTCACACTGGAGAGAAACCTTACACTTGCTCTCAGTGCAGAAAGAGTTTTGCTCAGAAAAACACCTTTAATTACCACATGAAAAGTCACACTGGAGAGAAACTGTTCACATGTGATCAGTGTGAAAAGAGCTTCACAACAGAAGTGAACCTTAGGTATCACATGAACATACACACTGGAGAGAAGCCGTTCAAATGTGATCAGTGTGGAAAGAGGTTCACACGTAAAATAAGCCTTAATAACCACATGAGGAATCACTCAGGAGAGAAATGTTTTATATGTCATCAGTGTGGAAAAAGTTTCAGTCATAAAAGTAGCCTCAACACTCACATGAGACTCCACACTGGAGAGTACTCCTGCAAACTATGTGGGAAGAGCTTCTCACAAATAGGAAATCTTAAGATTCACATGAGAATTTGCACAGGAGAGAAGCCATTCAAATGTGTGGAAAATTATTAACACGAAAGGAAAACCACACGAGGATTCACACAAGGGATTTATGTCATCGGTGTGACACAGACAAGCAGTTAAACAGTTAACGTAAACCTTTAAACTTGCATCAGAGTTTACACCAGAAAATGTGCTTCTGTGTGAAATTAAGGCAACTTTTACACTTCAGCTGAACATGGACCCAATCTGAATGTCCACCTTCAACCTGCCCAGCCATATCACCCTGCAGCCCAAGACTGGTTGCCCACTGAAGCTAAGCAGGGCTGAGCCTGGTCAGTACCTGGATAAAAAGGCGCCAGGTTAGGATGATGTCAGGGGCCTGGTGAGGGAGAGGGGGCCCATTTTTTTACTGAGGGGGAGCCGAGTCAATATGATGTTCAGGGGCCCCGGAAACTATAGCGATTCCCCTGTGTGGGTCCTAATGCCCCAGTATAGTGACGGAGACACTATACTGTCAACAAGCACCGTCCTTCAGATGAGACGTTAAACCGAGGTCTTGACTCTCTCTGGTCATTAAAAATCCCAGGATGTCCTTCGAAAAAGAGTAGAGGTGTAACCCCGGCATCCTGGCCAAAATTGCCCATTGGCCTCTGACCATCATGGCCTCCTAACCATCCCCATATCTGCTGATTGGCTTCATCACTCTGTCTCCTCTCCACCAATAAGCTGGTGTGTGGTGGGCGTTCTGGCACAATATGGCTGCCGTCGCATCATCCAGGTGGATGCTGCACACTGGTGGTGGTTTAAGGAGTGCTTAGAAAAGCGCTATATAAATGTAAAATATTATCGTTATTATTATTATTCATGACCACTTTGTAAGAATTCTTGTATCCACATCTGACCGTCTCCTTTGATTGCATGGAGGCGGTGCTCCCTTTCAGTTATTGATAAGAATCACAATATTGGTTAAACTTCTGCTAAATGCCACGATGTTTCTGAAAGGTTAAAAATAAAATGACAAACTGAATAAAATAATGAACATTGCACTGAATTATTTGATTCATGCTTAGTGAGAGAATAGACTGGTAAACGTATGTAAATGTGGCTTCTGTTAGGGTTCATCTGGTGACATCTGGAAGCTGCTTCCAGCTGCATGTTCTGTAATATCTATTTATGTTAAGCACATGTTTGGCAAAACGTTGGCCCCTTAGCGCTGGCCCTGCTCGGACAGCCCTCACTAAGCCCACACTATTAATCTACAACAATACATCTGTTTCACTTTAAATACTTCTCAGCTACTATAAATTAAGTCTTTGGGGAAAACGGTTATTATACGTCTGAAATGGATGCAGTCACCACATAACTAATGTCTGTATTGTCGAAAATGTACAGTAGTCAAAGGGATTTCAAATCAATGGATTTATTAACTCTTTCCCCGCCATTGACGAGTTGTCTCGTCTTTTACAAGAAAACGCTTCCCCGCCAAAGACGAGTTTTTACGGCTTTTCGTGTTTTCACTGTTATACACTCGGGGGCGCTATTACGCATCTTCTGAACGAGTACAAAACCTCCCGAACAAAAACACACGTGAACAGGACGGAGAAACTAATGCTGGCGGGGAAAGAGTTAAATACAAAATAGAAAACATTCAATTCAGGATAATACAGCTAATTTAACACTCTGAGTGCATGCTCTGTGTGAATGTATTGTCTTGTTCCAGTGATGTGCTGCAGGGAAGAGATTGCCTATGTTTATCTAATGGCATTTTTCCAGGGGGTTGGTTTAGGAAAATATGTATAGGAACATTCTGCAGGAGAATCAACAGATGCCCAGATGAGAAGTGCCCTCACCAGATTTATGACTCGCTTACAACAACAGATGTACAATAGTTGCTTATGAGTGGAGTTTAGTATCTCCAAGATACTGTTTTTAAGAAAAGTAACAGAAGTACTGCATGATAAATGCTTCATTCTGTGTTTGTGGCAGGCAACCCTTACTCAAAGTGTCCTCAAACATATCTGTAAAGACAGAGCTAATTTATTAGATTTTTTTTAAAGGGGTCATATGACGTTGCTAAAAAAGAACATTATGTTGTGTATTTGGTGTAATGCAATGTGTTTATGCGGTTTAAGGTTAAAAAAACACATTATTTTCCACATACTGTACATTATTGTTTCTCCTCTATGCCCCGCCTTTCTGAAACGCGTCGATTTTTACAAAGCTCATCGGTCTGAAAAGCGAGGTGTGCTCTGATTGGCCAGCTATCCAGTGTGTTGTGATTGGCCGAATACCTCAAGCGTGAGACGGAAATGTTACGCCCCTCACCATACTGTGATGCCGTCTCCCAGCAGGACGAGACAAAACCAATAAAACCCATTACAAACGAGGCAGTTGTTGTATCCAGTGGGGACTTAAATACTGATTATAATGACTTATACTGTCTTTTTACGCGTTGCGTTGCATCGCGCCGCGTAAACATAAAACTATGTCTGCATGTGGGGCGTGTTAGAACGAGCCGTTTTAGGAAGGCGTGGACCAGTCTTAACTTCTTTGGGTTTGAGACTTCAGTCTTTGCAACTTTAGGGATCTTATCTATGCACGAACAGCTTGTAACACTCCAAAGAGAAAGGAATACTTGAAATCCCATCATATGACCCCTTTAAATAACAGTCTACTGGGTAATCACCAGGACCATGAGACTTTCTACTCTGCAATGTTGTGATCACATGTCAAATTTCAAATTTGTATAGGCTTGTCCAAATTGGTTTTCTATACAGAATCAAGGGTGGGGATGTCTGTTAGATACAACATTACAGAATTTGATTCATGGTTTCGGAAGAATGTAATACTGAAAATAATTTCTGGAAGCTAATATTATTCCAATTAAATTAACAGTCCTTGGAACTGTTACAATTTTGAGGTATAGGTTGAGAGGTGGATTTAGATTTTAACTGATGAGCTAAAAGTAATTCTGCTTTTTTTCCATGTTCATATGCATGTCCTCTAGAATGTAAGCGATACCATACAGTATTATTAGTTAATATAAGGTTATACTGAAACTGAAGTTTCAACATTTTACTTAAATCTCAAGTAAGTGGGAAGTCGAGAACCAAGGATCTAACCTTCTGATAGATTCAATAAAAGAAGGCTGTCTTATTTGCACAGCTCCTGATTATCCCGTTTCTTATTGATACTTTCTTGAGACTCTGAACCATATTTAAATTCGATTCGCATTTAAAGGGGTCCTATTATGCTTTTTCAATTTTTCAACTTTAGTAAGTCTGTAATGTTGTTGTTTGAGCATAAAAAAGATCTGCAAAGTTACAAAGCTCAAAGTCCACTTCAAAAGGAAATATTTTATTTAACAGAAATCACTTTTCAAAAACTACAACGAACGACTCGTTTGGACTACAACCCATATTTTCCGGGATTTGTGATGTCACAAATATCGACGAATGGGACGAGACCTGGTTGAGCTGCACTAGATTAGGCAACGAGTGTTATCACTATGTCACGCTAGCTTTCCCAAGGCAGACGAACTTAGAGTGCTTACAATCATCCGGGTTTAAATCGTGCTCAAATTGATTTGATTTTGACGCAATATTTACACTGAAGCTGCAGTGGTAAGGGGCATGTAATTTCCCGACCAGATGCCGAGTGCTGCCAATCACAACACACACTACACTGGCCCAGCTAACCAATCACAGCACATACTGGCCCAGCTAACCAATCACAGCACACACTAGCCCAGCTAACCAATCACAGCACACACTGGCCCAGCTAGCCCATCACAGCACACACTGGCCCAGCTAACCCATCACAGCACACAATGGCCCAGATAACCAATCACAGCACATTTCGTATTTCAGAAGGCGGGCCTTCATTTGATACAGGAACTATTCGAGCCGTTCATGCCAGACTGGGGAGAGAGGTGTTGTAATAATGTAAAATATGTGAAAAATAATGTGTTTTTCGAACAACCTAGTATGAGAGCCTGTTCTAGTACACGCACCAGAACGCCCACCACACACCAGCTTGTGTGTAAACTTACAAAAATTGTAAACTCCAATAAGTTAAATTTACTTAAAGTATGAGGAATCTGGTTGTCTTAAATGTACTTGAGTGAACTTCACTTAATTCCAGCCATTCCAACAATTACTTGAAGTTTAATACACTAAATGCTTTTAAATTTAACTTGAAGTCATTTTATATCAATTGCTCTGTCCAATTACTCCATGTAGTAACTATTTTTAAAATTCATTACATTATATAAAAACCAAGCAAATAACAAAAGTACATATTTCTGTTTTATTAGAATTTAAATATTTTCATTTGAAAATACAATATACAGTTTTGAAACATCATATCTTGCCTTCAAGTTTGAGAGGTTTCCAACATTCGTGACCTGTGCTGGCAAAATGAGTCACAATGTGTCACGCTACGGTGTCTAGAGAACACGCACGAAGAAGGCGGCGGCAACTAGTCTTTAATAATCCACATAAAGGTAAATCCACAAATAGGTAGGCAGATGACGCGTAGACAATAGACCTATACAATGCCGGACAAGCGAACACAGGACAGACTAGAACTTAAATGCGTCTATCTTCGAGCGAATCATTCGAGATCCAGCTACACATACAGAAGTGAGTATAAGGGGTTTTTATAAATTTTTGCAAATCGCCTTTCCTAATAACGCGCTAGTTAGCAAGTTTCGCGGCTAAAGTAAACAGTCTCTCAGAGACTTTTCATTAAGACCCTAAAGAATCATATCAACTTGTGGAAAATGGGCATCCGATGACCCCTTTAACAAAAATGAAAAAGACGAGGCACGGCATACACCACATGCTGACTAATAAATGACAGAATGTTTAGCAAACACTGGTGAATCAAATAACTAATAATAAAAAAAAATAAAGAAAGCCTCAATAGCGTAACGTGAGGTAAACAGCAAAGATTAGCCCTGACACTTGTAAAAAAACATATCTGCAGACTTGTAAATAAAATATCTGTGCATTCATTTAAACACTTTCAATTTTTTGTCTGTCTGCGTCTGTATACAGTGCATTACTATTTAATTTTCTGTTTTTCTTATATTAGTGTTATATTCCATCTCTACTGTGTTATTCCTGTGTATGTCTGCACTATGTTTGTACTTTCTTCTGCACTGGAAGCTCCTGTCCTCAAGTCAAATTCCTTGTGTGTGTAAACATACTTGGTAATAAAGCTCTGTCTGACTTCTGATTATTATGAATAATAATTCTTTAAATTGTGATTTGTCTTTGCACGTGGCAAGTACAATTTTGAAGACTTTTTCGTGCAGGGGCATTTTAATATCAATAAATCTGAACTATAGCCTGTCATAAAATCAGTGCATATGTGACACAGTGCTCTCATATGGACTGCCTTTATGATGCCTTTCTAGTGCTTATAGTATTTGTCCTGTCTTGATTTGACAGCCCCTGCTCACTGTCTCCTGTCATTTATGGAATAAAGCTTTAATTATGGAACAGAGTGTAAAAGTATCGCGTTTGGTCTCGTTCTGTATCGCGTATCTTGTCAGTGTCTGAGCTTGCTTGGCCATTTGTTGTGAAAAAATAAGGAAAGTGTGTCCAGCTGAATTAATGTAGTATTTTGTTAGAAGGGTATATAAAAGCTTAGTTTACCGCGGCAGCGGTCGCGTGAAGGCCTCCTCGTGTGAAGACCGAAGAGTGTAAAGACCATGGACTCTACCGTGCGACTCCACCGGGCAGGACATAAAAGCGTCTGATAAATGACTAAATAAATAAATAAATAATGTTCTTTTTAGCAACATCATATGACCCCTTTAAGTTGGTTATGTTCATATTTTATATATATCCTCCTGACTACCAGGAAAATTTGTTTGTGAATTTAGTATTTTGTCATGTCATTAAATTTTTTTAGAGCATAAGAAAAAAATAGAAACATTTATTTTTTGAAAAATGATATTTTATTCATATGTTTTGCTCTGTGTGTTTTCCTCTGTAGAAAACATCGGGACTTTAAAAAGTCCTGTTTTTTTTATTTTTTTTATAAAAAGTCATGAATAGCCATGAAAAGGCAATAACAGTGGGATTTTTGTCTTGATCACAAATCAATTTTCATTTTTTTATACCTAACTTTATATAAAGATGATTCTCAACTATGTTATGAAAGATATATATATATATTTTTAAATTCTTTATGCAAAATGGCCATAAACGTGTTTTTCCATTATATACAATGCATCTATAAACGGCATCTAATTTGCATATTAATGTATTCGTGGGGCAACATAGAATGAACAACGAAGTGAAATAATGAGCAAGATTTTCATAATAATATTTAATAGGAATATTGATATATAATGTTTTCTCTATTCATTTGTTGTGTCTCCCAAAATGTGTAATAAACATGCTTTAAGTCCTGGTGTCCTCTCGCTTGAAAATGTATCAAATCAACGTCCTGTTTCATAACAGAAGCTCATATTTTGATTTGAAACCCCGTAACATTCTGAAATTAGTCAGATTTAAATGATAATTACAAAATATCATATTTCCATAAGGGTGTTACACTTGATCACTAAATTAATGTCAGCCGTTTTTAAAGACCAAAAAGAGGGAGTGGTCACGGTGAAACATCCAATCATTTAGTATCTCTGAAAAGCCCTGAATGTGCTCTGTACAGGACTCCAGACTTACAACTGTGGCATGTAACGTCTCAGAGAAATCACTAAAACAATGTCCTCTACAGAGGACAAAACTCATCACTAAACTTGTCTCATCACTAGTTTAATATATATAAATGTAGTCATACTAAAGCCTGTTTTTCACTTGTTTATTACAAAAAAATATCAGATTACTCAATTGTCAAAATAATCATTAGATTACTTGATTACCAAAATAATTGTTAGTTATGACTCTAGATTAGTTAACATATTTTAAAATACAACTACATTGTTTTGCGGAGCTCAGTGTTTTGCTTTTGTGATTTAAAAGACAAATATTTTGCAATCGAAATTTTCTTAAAACTACACTCTTAGGCAAGGCAAGGCAAGTTTTATAGCACATTTCCTTTTTGAGAGTATTAAAATATTGTCTCGTTCTAGTGAACCAAGTATCTGTTTTATCTCATCTCGTGAGCTAAGTGTATTGTCACACCCCTAGTGTCCATGAACGTGATATAGCTCGTAATTTTCCAAGTGTATGATAATAGCTTTTACTCTTCAGGTTAATCATAGATTCATGAAAAAAAATCACTTTGAATAAGGAAATTGATAACTTTTCCATAGTATCCTTTAGGGGTGGCAATCTTTAGGGACTTCATGTCAACGATTCGATTCAACTCAATATCACGATGCATCACATTCTCAATTTTCAATATTACCGCACATGGCTACATTTTCATATAAATTTTATATCAAATTTATTTTGTGCAAATTTTACATCATTTTAAAAAATTTAATTATATAAGCAGGCTACTTTTTAAAATAATTACTTAAGTATTTAAGTAGGCTATCCGAAAGTTTACAGACAATCATAGTTATGGGTTTTTCTTTTTTCCTCAGCATTATTGCTGTTTGATGGTGATCTGATGAGATCACAGACACTGGCAGCTTTAACAGGCTGCATTCACACCGATTCACACTAATGCACATTTCTATTTCGATATATCTGATGTTTTGTCCTGTTCTGAAAACATTTCACTGTCATATAAAAGTATTCGGAGATGCAAGTGCATTTAACCGTAGCTGTGATCGAGCTTCAGGACATCAAACACAAAGCACACATGATAGTCTGTCAGTACGTGAGTTTCGTGCATCTTATACGTACTGCATTCCAAACAGCATAAATGAAAGCATATCTAAAGTAAAATATTAAAATAACAGCGGGTGGAAGCACACACTGTCAAGCAATGCACACGTGTCTCACAGCGCATATTCTGTGCAATGAAGCCCGCCGCGGTTGTCTCAATGCGGGGAAAAACCATGCTCAGAATCAATTCTGAATCGTTGAAGAGAGAATCGCGATGCATCAGAGAATCTTATTTTTTTCTCCCACCCCTAGTATCCTTTCAAATGTTAAAGTTGCCACAGTCGTTGCATGCTTTGCATGCGCTGCACGTTATTTGTACCATTTTGTTTTATTCATTTATTTATTAGAATTTGAAAGATAATAACGATATGGTGATCTCTAATTGTAGTCCTTGAAAACCAAAAAAGTAGTGCTTGAAAAGTCCTGGAATTTCATTTAGCAGTTTCTGTACGAACCCTGGGTAGTGTCATCTGCAAATTTCAGGACCTTGACAGAGGGGTCCTTTGCAGTGCATTTGTTTGTATACAGGGAGAAGAGCAGTGGGGAGAGTACATATCCCTGAGGAGCTCCAGTGCTGATCGTGAGAGTCCTGGATGTGAGTTTGCCTAGCCTCACTATCTGCTGCCTGTCTGTCATGAAGCTGTTGATCCACTGACAGACGGAGGTGGGCATGGAGAGCTGTGTGAGTTTGGCTGAGAGAAGGTCAGGCATGATGGTATTGAAGGCCGAATTTTCCCCCAGACCTGTTGCTGTCTGCATTTCCATCGCGGTCTAAAGTACCGTGAAGAACAGGCAAATAGTCTGGTGACGTAGGTCTGCGCGCGTTTCTCAATACCAAGTACGCAAATTTTGGACTTGCATCCTCTGTAATTCGGACTTCGCAAGTTCGACTCGGGAGTGTGAACTCCTTCGGACGGGACGACGCAAGTCTGTAATTCTGCAAACAGCAGCGTACTTCAGTCAGCTCGCCTTGGCTACTCACCTTGGCAATTTTCCTCACTGTATTTACAATAAGAAGAAATATGATATCAAACACCACTGCCTCTTTTTGTTTTCATTTAAACATTAATAGCTGCAGAAATGTAGTTCTGGGAACATACATTACAATGAAACGAAGTATTATATCAAACAGTATTGCCTCTTTTCATTTTCATTTGAACATATTAATAGATTAACAGAATAAACACCAAAGATTAACCGCTAGATTTACCCAAAATGAATTATATCTTATGTTTAACCACTACAGAGACATCAGAGCCAGCGGCAAATGTCAGAAGGACTAGCCGAGTTGAGGCTGCTCTCGTCGGAAAACATGAGCACTGAGCGCCCGCTGATCGCCTGGAGCTCCCGTCTCAGAAATCAGCGAAGCACACTTAAAATTATGCGAATAATTGGTGGTTGAAATACAATGCTGTGTGAACTCGACCAATCAGAATGTTCAGCGCCCAAGTCCCGCCCCCGAAAGTTCCGGACCTTTGAAAAAGTACTTCCTCGCGAGCAGGGACTTTCTGAGGGGCAAATTTTTACCCGGAACTTTATTTAGATCCTGGTTCCTGCGGTGGAAACACACCGAGTACCGGCCCAAAGTCCCTAGTTCCTGGGGAAAGTTCCTGCGGTGGAAACAGGGCTAATGTCTTTACAGAATGAGTTTTTAAATGACATTTCAGGTCTCTTTTATATCTAAAATTCTTCTCACAGTGAAAACACGAGAAAGGCTTCTCTCCGGTGTGAAGTCTCATGTGAACATCAAGGTTTCCTTTAAATGCAAAACTCTGTCCACACTGTTGGCAGGTGAAAGGCTTTTCTCCAGTGTGAATTCTCACGTGGGCATCAAGGTTTGATCTGTTTGTGAAACTCCTTCCACAGTGATGGCACATGAAAGGTTTCTCTTCAATGTGAGATTTTACATGATTCTTAAGGCATATCTCATCTGTGAAACTCTTTCCACACTGATGACATCTAAAACAGTTCTCTCTTGAGTGAATCCTCATGTGCCTAGTAAGGGTTGCTGTATACCTGAAACTCTTTCCACAATTACCACATACGAATGGCTTCTCTCCAGTGTGACTTCTCATGTGGGCATTAAGGCTGTAGTTTTGTATAAAACTTATTCCACACTGAGAGCAGGTGTAGGGCTTCTCTCCATTGTGAATTGCCATGTGGTTTTTAAGGCTTGATTTTTGAATGAACCTTTTTCCACACTGTTGGCAGGCAAAAGGCTTCTCTCCAGTGTGAATTTTCATGTGGGTTTTCATGTTTCCTTTTTCAGTGAAGCTCTTTCCACACTGTTGGCAGGTGAATTGGATCTGTCGAGTGTGAATTCTCATGTGGACTGTCAGGTGTTCTTTTCGATTGAAACTTTTTCCACACTGCTGGCAAACAAAAGGCCTCTCTCCTGTGTGAATAATCATGTGGACTCTAAGATTGCTACTTTGATCAAAACTCGTTCCACACTGTTGGCAGGTGAAACATTTTCTAGTTCCAGTCTTTTGAGCACTTTTTTGAATTTTTTCAGTCTTTGAGCAACTAAAAGATTTTTCTCCAGTCATGAAATCATATTTCTCATATTCATCATTATCTTCCATTTCATTCCGTTCTTCACTTTCCACTTTCAGTACAATCAGGTCTAAGGTGAAAAGACAAATATTGCCAGTTTAATGGCACAAAACAACATACATCAAAACTTTTAGACATGTAAAGCATAGAAACCAACAACATATATGCTAGAGCCACATCCCATTCTTCAGAACACATCCCAAATACTAAAAAACTGGTAGGTATTAAACCCCCTTATATATAATAATAAAAATAAAAAAATATATATATATATATACCGTATTGACCCGAATATAAGACAATGTTTTTTTCTTGGAAATACATCTGAAAAAACACGGTCGTCTTATAT
>NW_015660886.1:517962-525166 GCF_001515625.1 Sinocyclocheilus rhinocerous
GCTTTGCATCACAGAAATAAATTATATTTTAAAGGATATTAAAATAGAAACCATTATTTTATATTGTAATAACATTTTGCAAGATTATTGTTTTTTTCTGTATTTTTGATCAAATAAATGCAGCTTTGATGAGCATAAGAGACTTCTTTAAAAACATTACAAGTCTTACTGATCCCAAACTTTTGAACGGTAGTGTATGTAATTTTTTATATTTCAAGTAAGTAATGTAGGCAGGTTGTTACTGCACTAGTGGTCTGAACCTCAACTGTGAAACCCAAAGACCATCCAGACACAGTCTTGAGCACTTACTATCTGATTCAGAAGATTCAGTTAAGAAGCAGATACCGGAATTAAGGTTACACAAAATATCTGTTGTATTTTTGCTATTTCCATATTATTTTTTTCCCAATTTAATGTGTTATGTTGTAATAATAAATACCAAACATGAAAGTAGGGTCTTCTCAGCTGCACTTGAAGGCAGCATTAGTATTTGTCTGGTCATGTGATCTCAACACGTCAAATAAAACTGCTTAAATTACAACACTCATTAGATATTCTTCAGAAATGTCATTCATCATTTCTGTAGAGCTGGACATTTTAATAAGGATCAAATGAGTGAGTTCAGCTTTGAGCTGATCCATGTCTCTATCACCTCAGGGGTCCTTGCCCTGAAAAACGTTGAAGACCCCTGCTATAGAACATAATCAAGCTTTTTGTTTACGGTCTACTTGAAGACACTCTGAAATCTTGCTCTCTACCGCTGAACTGAGGAAAGTCTTCCGTCCCTGTTGAGCATTAACTCTGAGATGTACGGTGCTTTTAAAGGTGTTTTCCTTTAAAAATGTACGATATCTTTAAAAAAGACATGCATGGCGCTCAAATGTACTGTGGACTAAGCATTACAGTAATTTTCATTGTGCCCATATTAAGAAACGTTAAATTTTTTTCATTCAAGGTTAGCTTGTGTTGATTATAGTTTGCATGCATTTTGTACCACTTGACCATTTAAGCCCATCTTAAAAAAAAGTTAATTTATGAAAATAATCTGCTCTACAAAACAATTTATGATGTATTTATTTGTAAATGAATATAAAATGAATCACAAAACATTTAGTGTTTGTAGTTCACATGTTTAATTCTTTGTCAATCTATCTTTTAAGTAAGGCTAATGGTTTGACCTTTGAGCGCAAGCCACTAAAACACATCTTTACATTTAAAGGAAAATTATATACAAGTAAAAGGCACTATTTGTTCATACACAAAAAAACAATGCATTTGACAAAATATTAAAGTAGCTACTTAACAAAGAAATGGCTGAAAATTGCAGAAATGTGTTGATTTCTGAAGGGTCCTGAAACAGCTAAGTTTTTGGGTGTCTGTGTGAAATCCCCGAGCCAGCGTGCACATGGGCGGGGCTAACTCACCATTGCAAAATGTGATTGGTATGCAAAAAAAACATGTCAGGGAAGTAACAAATCACTGGATTGGTTGAAATAATAACTAGCATAAAATATTATTTTCCCTTCGTTTAACTTGACTTCAAAGTTGAAAGTGGGCTTAAAGGGTACATGGGCTTAATGGGTACACTTGACGTGTAGGTTATATTTCATAATAATAAAGTATATATGAATTAAAACATTTGGTATACGTTTGTAAATGTTGTCAATGTTTGTTCTCGTTGCATTTTACACTGTTTGGATCAGCAGGTTTCGTCAGCGTGCAGTGATTCGAGTTAATCATTTTCAGAAGAATTTGGCTCAATTGACTCGTTTGAAAAAGCTCCGTTTCACTCCATCGCTGCAGTGGCGGAATTCATGTTTATACCAAACTGATGCATCAGATAATGTTCATAGATGATAGATACAGAATTACGAAGTTACGTTCCATAACAATTAAGCCATTTTAAATAGCTTGTAAAAACTATAAAAGTTCTGCATTAATTTATAAACTTTAAATGATTAAAAACAAACCTTTCTTCAAATCTCAACAGATGCAGGAGAGCGGCGCAGCCTTGTGACGTCACGTGGCCAGACCAAAATAAAAGTCCTGCTCACAGGCTAAAATCAGACAAGTATCACAGAATCAGAATCAGAAAGAGCTTTATTGCCAAGTATGCTTGCGCATACAAGGAATTTGTTTTAGTGTCACAAGCTTCCAGTACACAGAGACAACAACAACAACAACAACACACAGACAATAAAAAATAAGATGAAAATACACATATGTAAATATAAACAGACAAAAATTGTGCTATAGATAATAGAATAGGAATAGAACAGAATGAGATGTACAAGGATGTAGGTGGTAACAAATAAATATTTAAGGTTATTACTAGTCACTGTCTTTTGAAAGTAATTATTTACATTAAAATATTACTGTCTCTGAATTGTAATGCGTAACACTACTTTTGAGTTACTTTCACCAAAATATCCACAGAAGTATGTGCAATGCTGTTTGTGTGTGCGTGAGGCGCCGGCGCGATCCAACAGCGGAAACAGACAAACAAACAAACAAACAAAACAAACAAATGCTACATCATTTTTGGTCATACAGATCATTCGAAACTTTGTGTTTACTTTTATTTCTGTTATCATCCTCTCGGTTTCCTTTCCGTGAACGTGTTTGAAGAGCGCCGCGCCACACAAAAATGAACCAAACTCAGTCTTTTTCTTTCATTTTGTTAACCTGTTAATTATTTAAGTCAAATCTATTTCGCGTATTCATTCATTCCTTTCCCCCTGGTTTCACAGACAAAGCTTAAGCCTAGTCCCGGACTAAAATGTCATTCTGAACTGTTTCAACTGAAAGAAACGTGCACTGACTGATCTTTGCGCCTTTGTTTTGTCTCAAGATGCACACCAGTAATGTTTTTTCTAAGGCGCATTTATAAAAATGTCCTAAATGAACTATGGCCTAATCCTGGCTTAGTCTAAGCCCTGTCTGTGAAACCAGGCCTAGACAACTATTTTAAATAGACAAACTATTTTACCCGTGGATTTTTTTCCTCTGGTGCTGTTCACCACTTAATTTTGAGTTAAAATAACGTGCGTAATGAGTAATAATATTACCCAAATGTAATTAGTAGTTAGTAGCAGTAGCAGTTATATTAGTAATATAGTAATATACTACTGTAATATCATTACTTTTGTAATGCGTTACTCCCAACACTGTATACAATATTATAAATAAGGTGACAGACGAGTTGACTTCTTGTAAATTACATGTTGTCCAATGATGTGCTGAAAGTATTAAGAACAACTAATGAAAGAATTTGACATTCTGTCTAAAAGGCAGAACTGTAAATGTTTGGGTGCAGAAAGCATTTATACAATATATGTACCTTGCAAATGCAAATAGTGACAAATGTTAGATTTAAATTTGTAAATATATATATATGATCAAATGTTTAAAAAAGAGAGTTTTAATTTTTTTTCAAACAGAAAAGGTCTGTTTATTTAAAATTTTATAATATGCAAGAACAAACAAAAGATCAAAACAATACAATACAAAATATATATTCAAAACCCCACCTCCACCCACCCCACTACCCATCAGACAAAAAGTATCAATTACATAAAAAAAAATACAAATACAAATTTGTTATACAAATTTGGGACTGTATTCCCTACTTGAGTTTTTCAACAAATGACAGAAAAGGTTGCCAGATTGCATAGAATCTCTGGGTAGACCCTTGAAGTGAGTATCTTATTTTTTCCAGTTTAAGATGTTGCATGACGTCCTTAATCCAATGAGAAAAAGTGGGGGGAAGAGGGTCCTTCCATTTAAGCAATATTAATCTTCTGGCAAGTAAAGTGGAAAAGGCCAACATTTTACAATTATAACCACTTAGACGCATGTTCTGTGCTGTGATGCCAAATATAGCAATAAAAGGAGATGGATCTATTGGCAATTCTATCATTTCTGAGAAAGCATCAAAGATCGATTTCCAAAAGTTATACAAAACATAGGCTTCTCTATGGAGTTGAAAAAATGTTTAGTTAGAAAAATAGGAAGATTTTGAAATAAATATAGGAACTTAGGCAATACATTCATCTTAATAGTATTAATTCTTCCACTTAAAGAGAGGGGCAGCAAATCCCAGCGTTTGATTCCCTGTTTCAGACCTTCTATCAAGGGCAGAAAATTAGCTTTATATAGATCCTTGTAATTGCGTGTAGCATTTAAAAGCCTCCTAACATTAAAAAAAGAGTACCGATTCTTTATGAATCCAGTCTGATCTGATGAAATAATGGAAGGAACGAGCGCCTCAAGACGTCGTGCTAGTAGTTTCGCAAGAATCTTAACATCCGAGTTTAAAAGGGAGATCGGGCGGTAGGAGCTACACTGAGAGGGATTCTTATCTTTCTTCAAAATAAGAGAAATAGTTGCTTCACGCATAGTTGGGGGGAGAGAGTTTAAGGACAAAGATTCTTTAAATACAGTGAGAAGCAGAGGTGCAAGTGTATCTGAATTTTTTTTAAAGAACTCAGATAGGAAGCCATCTGGCCCTGGTGATTTTCCGCATTGCATACTTCTAATTGTGTCTGTGATCTCATCTACCGAAATGTATTTTTCTAGGTCAGAGGCCAGATCTGGATCCAACCTGGGAATATCCAAACTATGAAAGAGTTTGTCTAGGGCAGATTTATCATCAGGTGGTTCTGAAGTGTAAAGGGCAGCGTAATAGCGACGAAAACAGGAATTTATCTCCATATGATCTATATGTTTTTGACCATGTTCATCACTAATCTCCAATATATACTGATTAGCAGTCTTCTGACGCAGCTGATGTGCTAAGATTTTTCCAGCCCTCTCCCCATATTCATAAGAAATGTGTCCAGATTTTAGTATAAGGTTTTCTGCTTGACGTGTTGAGAGGAGATCAAACTCCGTCTTAAGCATCAGACGCTGTTTAAGTATCTCATCGGATGGTGAATGACTGTATCTAATATCTAATTTCAAAATATCATCCGTCAGCTGCCTTAGACGTTCGGTAGTGGCCTTCCTTTGCATTGAACCATATGAAATGATCTGTCCCCGCAAATATGCTTTCAATGATTCCCAGATTGTTAGAAAAGACATCCCCGGAGTCTTATTGTGAGATAGAAAGAGATCGATCTCTGATTTAATAAAATTCACAAAAACTTCATCTGAAAGAAGGAGGGGGTTGAACCTCCATGGGCGGTATCCAGGATTAACGCCTGGAATGCATAGCTTCATTTTCAAGGGGGCATGGTCCGATATGACTATGGCTTGATATTCACAGTCAGAAACCATATGAAGAATTTTATCATCAATAAAAAAATAATCAATTCGTGAAAATGAGTTATGAACTGGGGAAAAGAAGGAATAACCCCTAGAGGCAGGGTTTCTGAACCGCCAAATATCAGTCAAACCATATGTCTGAAGAAAAAGATTAACTGTTTGGGATGACTTGGATTCAGGGCACACTTTAGATGAACTCCGATCTAATTTGGGAGAAAGGACGCAGTTTATATCCCCCCCTAAAATGAGGTGGTGGGTGTCTATATTGGAAATTCGGGAGAAAGTGTGAGTAAAGAAAGTATTATCATCCCAGTTTGGGGCGTAAATATTCATTAAAATAACAGGGAGTCCATACAATCTTCCCATCACAATGATATAACGCCCCAAGGGATCTGGGTTTATATTAGACATTACGAATGGTATATTCTTACGTATTATGATTGCTGCCCCCCTCGTCTTGGAGCTAAAACTAGAATGAAATGATTGCCCTATCCAACCACCTGTTAGTCTAGTCTGGTCTGCCACCTGGAGATGAGTCTCCTAGAGAAACGCTATGTCAGCCTTCAGATAGTCAAGGTGTAAGAGTACCTTTTTCCGTTTCACAGGATGATTTAAAGATTTAACGTTCCAACTAACAAAGTTGATCGTGCGCCCTGCATTTCCCATTGGACTGGTGTTAGCCATAAGGGGACTTAATGAGCGAAACACTGAGAACACAACCCCATAATTCGATACAATGACATTTTAAATAATAAAAACAAAATAAGAAAAAACCTTTAAACAAATTGTATCTGATAGGACCCCAACCCCCGCCACCTAAATGAACCTGGTGGCTATAACACCCATTGCAAGATGTGCCATACATTGTAATATGGCAAGGGAGAACCACTTTAGTGTCCTATAAACCAGCTTCCGTCCAGCCTATTACGAAGAAAAATAAATAAATAAAAAAGCGCTTCACATTATAACAGTGAGCAACATCAGTGGAACATTATGAATGTGATACGCATACATCCATAAGAACGCCAATTGACCATACTTAAACACTGCCGTTTAGTTAAGCACAAAAGTCCCAATGTCTCTTATAACTTAATGAGTGATATCTATGTGTTCTCAGCATCCAAAAAGGAGGAAGACTAAAATGTGTGCTGATAGTTCTTTAACGTGAGAACAAAGCATATGTATTTGGAAGGAGTCTTGTAACTTTAACGCAATTGACTCTGTCAAAGTCCAGGGGAGAAAAAAGCAAAGTCCAGAAAAAAAGTTTTTTTTATTTCTTTGCCGTTTCCTCACCTTGAATCGTCGACTTCACATAAAACATTGCTTTCTCCGAGTCCAAGAATTCCTTGTTATCTACCTTGTAAGAGATTCGGAGTTGAGCTGGGAACATTATCCCGTATCGAACATCACGTCGGCCTCGGAGCAGATTTCGGACATCGTTGAAAGCGGCCCGCGCTCTGGCAACATTCGCAGTGTAATCTGGAAAGATTGCTATCGGCTCCGCCCTCGTTTGGTGGGGGCCTTGTTCTCGGGCTCGGCGCAGAACTTCAGCGCAGTCCTGGTAATAGTGGAGTTTAGCGACAATTACCCGGGGCTTTCCGTTAGGCTTTTTAGGTGTCAGGCCTCTGTGTGAGCGGTCGACCAGAATATCTTTCTCCAAGTTTAAAACTTCCTTCAGCATCATAGAGACTGCAGCGGTAGAGCTCGAACCGGTCTCTTCTGGAACCCCCACGATGCGTACGTTACACCTCCGCATCCTGCCTTCCAGATCATCGTTCTTTTCCTTCAAACTAGCCAGCTCTGTTTTTAGTTCTGCAACTGTAGTCTGTAATGAAGTGATCTCATCCGACCATGTTGACAAGCCTCCCTCCACATCACTGATAGCGGCCTTCATGTTGTCCATTTCGGAATGGATCGCCGCCGTGTTGTTTGCAATTTC
>NW_015660886.1:525176-526816 GCF_001515625.1 Sinocyclocheilus rhinocerous
CTTCAGAGAGAGCGTTTTTGAGTTCCGCCCTGATAATGACCGAGATGTCCTTCCTCAGAGAGGCTAGAATATCTGCTTTCCAGCTCTCCGTGTCCATCGTTGATTCTAGTTCCGAAATAGGAGGCAGATCGCCGGAGGCGGCGGAAGCTTGAGTCGAGGACGTCTCTGGCCTAGTGTTCGCAGGGCCGCTGTATTTATATTTACGCAACTTAGTCGCCATTTGAGTAAACGACACAGGTACTCGTTATTCAGAGGGGTCTCACGGGTATTAGGAAACAATGTCCACCATAAATTTGCCGGACATGCGCTATAAAATAATAATTTTAGCAAAAGCTGGACAGGAGCTAAGGTCAACACGACTTACTCCATTGTATGCTCACTAGCGCCCCCGAGAGTTTGAATTTTTAATGAAATCAATGGTGTCAGTTCTTCTTTCTGCCAGTACTGAGACTCGAACCTGTGACCTTTTGGTTACAAGTCCGACTCTAACCATTAGGCCACGTCTGCCCCCGCTGTGTGATTGTATGTTTGTTGAATTTATTATATGTATTCAAATCTGCCAGTTCAGCTCAATAAATGTCATGTTTTCATGACATTTATGCATGTTTGCAATGGTTTTGTCATCAATGTTTTTTTTTTTGACAAGTCACCTGTTTATGAATGATACACAAATAAGGATTTTAAAGTTTTTTTTTTTTAAAGATGCCATTAAGTGGCAAACACATAAGAAAATTGATTGTTAAATTGTGTTTGTGTTCATTTTGGTTTTCATTTTTTAAGATCATCTGCTGTAAGTAACACTGTTTTCAATATGTTAATGTTTCGTGCTATATCATGTTAACTTTAATGCCACTGTTTAAGTGTAGATGTGAGAAGAAGAAGAAAATCCAAACTTACATGGGTGTAATTCATGAATGCTTTAAAATACAGGTTTAAGTTTGGTCACTTTTGAAAGAAGACACTTGGAAGTACTTCAAGACATTAACAAAAACGTTACTGAAGTTTAAGTTTATTGAATGTAATGCAATTTAAAAAAAAATATATATATATATATATATATATATATCTTCTCTACTGGCCCCAGAAAGATTTCCAGCCCAAAGCCGACTCAAAACCCCACTCAAAAGTAATAAAAACAAGGCTAAGTTTTCCTGTCAAATCACAGCTGACAGCTGCAGGATTCTTTTTGTGTTTTGTAGTTGGGTACAAGAAGAGAACAGAGTCTTGGATGGTTTCATGTGTTCTTTTTATTGAGTAGATACTCATTTTGTAGTACATTTCAGAATAGATCTTACCCGTCTGATCCTTTGTTGTGGGGGTGGGTTCGGGTAATGCGCAAGTCCTGAGCTTATCCTGTAATGTGTGGTTTTACCATTTGTCAAAACAGAGAGACACAGGTGCTATGATGTGGTAATTGCTCAGTTTGTGTGTTTTGTTGATGTTTGTTTGATGATTATATTTGCATGTGCAATTATGTGTTTAAATGTGTTTTTATAGCAGTTTGGTGAAATTGTGATGTTTCCTCTGTCAGGTTTCCCCTGTGAAATTGTATGTTCCAATAGTGTTTGACGGGAAAAATTGTCTACTTAAAGGGGGGGGGGGACAATGCTGTTTCATGCATTTAGAGTTTTTTACACTGT
>NW_015660886.1:527037-535943 GCF_001515625.1 Sinocyclocheilus rhinocerous
AGTTGGATTCTCATGCTAAGCATGGACAAAGTTTCAAAAAACAATTTGGACGTATGACAGAGTATTTCTGTGCCAAAAATCTTACATCCGGGTTCGTACAAGTTTCGGAGAGTTTTTTCCTATCGTGGCTCTTAATGAGCACGCCCGCGCACGCATCGACCAGAGCGAGAGCGAGATCGCGCCCATCAACGCGCTTCATCCGCCTGCACAGTGGATACAGTTTGTTTTTCCGGAGCAGCAACGGAGTTTCACAAGTGTGTTTGTTGACGAACGTTTTATAAACAAGAGCCAGTTCGACGCTGGATTTGCACATCGTTTGATACTGAAAGATGGATCCATAGATCGATTCAAGTTGCGTGCAGAGCCGGCCCTCCCTATAAGCAAATCTAAGCAGCTGCTTAGGGCCTGCCGCTACTAGGGGGCCCCCACTAGTGGTCCGAGTCATTACGTTGCAAAGCGCGCTGCCATAACTGATATACATGGTCTTTGCCTCATTGCCTGCCTGCTCGCTCACGCCACCTGCCCCGTCCCTGGACTTTGATTTATTTTGGAAATTGGGGGAAAAAAAGAAGAACGATGATGAGAAGAGACAAGCACAAAGTCACTGGGCCTTAGTTAAACCTAAAGAAAACACTCTGTGCTCTCTGAAACATTAATGAAGGATCAATACAATGACCACATCAAACGCATCAGCCTTGGTGAAAATCACACTACCTACTTGGCGAAAACAATTCAAAATGAACTCATTGCTTGTATTAGTGGGAAAATACTTAGCACTATGGTGACAGAAATTAAGCAGTCAAAGTGTTTTGCTATCATTTTAGACTGCACCCCAGACATCAGTCACCAGGAACAAATGTCGGTTGTTGTCAGAATTGTCACCGTGTCAACACCCCCAGAGATTAAAGAGCACTTTCTGCGTTTCCTACCTGCTCCAGAGTCCACTGTGCCTTGGCCTGTCTTCACTGATTTTGAACAAGCTGGAGGAGCTGGGCATCTGTTTTAAAGACTGCAGGGGATAGTCATATGATAATGGCTCCAACATGAAGGGGAAAAATAAAGGAGTGCAGGCCAGGCTGCTTGAAAGAAATGCTCGTGCTCTTTATGTTCCATGTGGCAGATTCAGCAAAGCAGTCAGTAGATGCCATCAGCTTCAGAAGCTTTACAACTTGTTCTCTGCTGCTACTCAGAGGTGGGCCATTCGTAAGCAGCGTGTCCAGATCACGCTCAAGTCATGGAGTGAGACAAGATGGGAAAGTAGATTCAACAGCAAGTCAGAGAGGCCTTGGTTGAAGTCAGAGACAAAACAAATGATGCTGCTGCAAGAATTGAGGCCCAGTCATTGGCAGAAGAAATAGGATCATTCAGATTTCAAATCTGTACAGTGGTCTGGTTTGAAATCCTGTCCAAGATCAACATTACCAGTAAACTCCTGCCATCTCCAAGCATGCAGCTTGATGTTGCTGTCAATCTTATTGACAAAATAAAAGAATCTGTTGAAGTACAGGGACACAGGATTACTTGGCAACACAGTGACTGACCTTGACTGGCAAGAACTGACCACAGAAATCCAGAGCCTTCCAAACTTACCAAAGGCAAGCATGGCAGCATTTGAATTTCTCAACTTTCTCCACCAAAAAGGGCTGACTGAGCTTTATCCAAACCTTTGGGTGGCACTGAGAATAGCGTGCACACTACCAGTGACAGTAGCATCAGCAGAAAGGAGTTTTTCAAAGCTCGAGTTGATAAAAACTTAGTCGTCAGTGTCAACCACCAAGTTGGAAGCGAGATTTCCTATAATGACTAGAAGACAAAAATTCTGATTACTGGAAAGAACCGGGGAGGGGACTGAGGGGAATAAAAAAGAGATGGTGTGAAGTGAAAGTTTGTGTTGTTTAGGGTATTGACCCTAACCCAATATTTTTTGTTTTCCTTTTTCTTGTTTTATATTTATTTTTAGCTTATTGATTTTATTTATTTATTTATTTATCATTCTTTGCATTTTATATGCTGTTAATTGTTTTGTTGTTTACTGTTTTTGGGGTTTGAATGTGTTCTGAATGTGTGAAACGGGGTTTTTATTAGATTTATGTATGTATTTTATTACTAAGCATTGCATTTGCACTTTTGGCTAATGATTGTTCACTTAAGTTATTATGTTGCATTGTTTTTGTTGTTGGAATTTATAAAAAATAAATACAAACTCAACCTAGAATCTTTTGCAGAATCTTTAATCTCTTTGCTACATGAATAGAATATGTTTTCAACACTTTAGAAGGAAGCAAAGTAGGAATTACTGGTCCAACTTCTCCCTCTTTTTAAAGTGTGGAACAAAGAAAAGCAGTTAAAAAGATCAAGACTCCAGCAACACCTGTAGATGCAACAACTTTATTAAAGATTGTTTAATACTACAGTTTTGAAGCTGCCTAGTGGACAAAAACAGTTAGTGCCATTTTAAAATTTACAAATCATTCAGACAATAATTGAGTAGAAGAAGAATCTGTAAGCTTTACTTTTACTGTTTCAGTGAGTGTGCTTAAGCAGTAAAATAATTGTGGGCAATCAGGTTAAAAGAGGTACAGATAAAATGTGTTAGATTGTATACAGTTGGCGATGGCAACCCAGTGAGATCATGCAATGATCACAGTGACATCACATGATCCTCATACTGTGATCCTCACCGTGTGAGTAATACATGAGCTCATTATGAACTCAAACGATCCTCATACTGTGATCCTCACGGTGTGAGTAATATATGAGCTCATTGTGAACTCAAACGATCCTCATACTGTGATCCTCACAGTGTGAGTACTATATGAAATCATTGTGAGTTCACACGATCCTCATACTGTGATCCTCACGGTGTGAGTAGTATATGAAATCATTGTGAGTTCAATCGATCCTCATACTGTGATCCTCACGGCGTCAAGATGAATGACCTCAAAGTTCAGGCAGTCACTGAATGGCCACAACCTAGAACCGTCAAGGATCTGCAGAGATTTCTAGGCTTTGCCAATTTCTACAGGAGGTTTATCCGAAATTATAGTATGGTTGCCTCTCCTCTCACCGCACTCCTCAAGAATAAACCGTCAAAACTGGTTTGGACTTTAAAACATCCTGATCCGAACGAACCATTCATAATAGAGGTGGATGCCTCAGACTGTGGCATAGGTGCTATACTCTCTCAGAGACAAGGACAACCAAGCAAATTGTATCCATGTGCTTTCTTCTCCAGAAAACTAACCTCCGCTGAGCGCAACTGTGATGTTGGAAATAAGGAACTACTCTCCATGAAAGCAGCGATCGAAGAATGGCGTCACTGGCTTGAGGGAGCTCTTCATCCCTTCCAAGTGATTACAGACCATAAGAATCTTGAATATATAAAGAGTGCCAAGCGTCTTAACCCCCGGCAAGCCCGTTGGGCATTATTCTTCACACGCTTCGCTCATGGATTCTAACCAAACTCCAGCGTCTCTGTTACACAGACAATAATTAAGTAGAAGAAGAAATGTGGCAAATCGGTAAGCTTTACTTTTACTGTTTCAGTGAGTGTACTTAATAAGCAGTAAAATAATTGTGGGCAATCATGTTAAAAGAGGTACAGATAAAATGTGTTAGATTGTATACAGTTGGCGATGGCAATACTCCTGCTTAGGGCCCTAGATGTAGAGGGCCGGCCCTGGTTACGTGCACAAATAAAAACCTAACGTGTGTTTGTGTTTGTAGAATTTCTGTCTGTGATAAATTAATTTACCCATCAAACTGTGCGATTTAATACCAGTACGAATATCAATATCAAGTAATAGAGGAATAATGTACACATGAATTGCATTACAAATATTTAATTTTCCTGAAATAATTTGTATTCTTCAAATTACGTGTATGACTGGGTATGTAAAATGTAACTGAATAAGTCCGAATTAAAACTTACTCGTAAAGTAAGATGTGGGGGATCGTTCCGACACGCAAAGTGAATCGCGCACGTGACTAGACAGAAAGTGAATCTTCGTTTGTCATTGGTCACCTGGTTTCTACGTTAACAACAAAAGATTTGAACAAGTATATTTTACTTTTGCCACAACCTTATTTATTTTTCCTCAGAAATGAACTTTCTCAATTATACATTTGAAATAATAGTAGTTTAAATATACAATTTTGAATACAGATATATGAAATTAAAATGCTTCTTTTAATTATGACATTAAAAACGCCAGCACGTGGTGGCAAATCACTGTTTCAATGAGTGACTTAAGCCTCGTACACACCGGGATGATTATCGCGGGCGCTTATCGCCGATGTTTTTCGACACGTCTTTTGTGTCATACCCAAGCGATTTTCGCAGGTGATGAGCCGAGTGAACATGTAAATTCACTCCCTGACATTAGATGGCGCTTAATGAAAAACAGAAATACCCCGGTACGGCTGCTCAGCAACATTTCCAGTGGCGTAAGGGGTAACGCGGGTTGCGTAGTGTGAGCGACCCGAGTTCACGTCCGCCTTTTGCCGAAATCGTTCTTCTCCCTTTTCACATCAGAAAGGCTTTTGTTTTCAATAAAAATAAAAATCAAGGATATAGATTCCAACTGAATGTTTATAGTTTTCTTCCAGTATAGTATCGAGTCTGTTACAGTATTTTTTTTTTCTGCAGGCACGTCTCCATTCTCCTCTTTGCGTCAGTATTCAGCATGTGCTTATGTTAACGTCCTGTTTACAGACTTTGTAATATTTCCACACAACTTAAAACTTTTTAAAAATGACTGCAGAGCGGTTTGTTTGCAAGTCTGGAATAGAGATCTGCTAAAATAAAACTAAAACTGTTCAGATTTATGCCCGGTGGACCAGTGCTATTTTTAATCATCCCCCCGGCCGAATTGGACACCTGTATAAAAACGAACTCATACTAGGGCCATATTTATATATTGGATTTTGGGTGCATTGGGTGCAAGAGAATCATCACTAATTGATAAAACACTATGATTTCCGTAGTACAGTTCTATCCGTCATTACAAAGAGGGACGTACTTGACATTAAAGCACTGTTTTGAGAGGCAATAATAAAAAAAAAATCCTAACTATTACAATAGGGTTTCAGCACAACATGCTTGAACCCCTAAAAAAGAAAAGATAATTCCAGCCAAACTGGTTTCAAACTTTTGCTTTGCTTGAGTACTCAAAAAAGAAAAAAAATCTGCCTACAGCTTTGCTTGCCGTGTCTTTAGTAAAAATGTGAAACATGTATTTGTGGATTCTGGAAAAAAACTGGAAAAAGGCAGTTCAACTCATTTCACAAACGGGGAACCCAATCACACAAGGATTGTATTTTTTCCTAGAAAAGTTGCAAGGCTAGTGCATTACAAGGAAATGCTGCACAGCAGATTGAAGCAGCAAAAGATGATGAAATTAGACAAAGAAGGGAGTGCATGAGACGTGTTTTGGCTGTGATCTGCATGTTTGTGAAGCAAGAGCAACTTCATGGAATGCATGGGGCTTTTGCAGCAGTTTGATCCTTTCACACAAGTTTACAGAAAAACAAACAAAACTGGGATCCCATGTGAAAAAGAAGTGTGCTTAATTACATTAAAAGAGTACTTTTTGTGTTCTTCAAATTGTCAGGATCCTGCCCTGACAGTTGTGTCTGTCTTGTCTCTGTTCAATGTTTCTTTGTTTGTTTCGTGTCTGAGCACATGGCTCTGTCTCTGTTTGTGTTTGCCACGTGCTCCTCTTGTCCCACCTCCTTGTTTCCCCTGGTCATGCCCCCTTGTTTAGTCTTGTCTAGTCTTTGTTTGCTTGATTGTGTTCACCTGATCCTCATGTGCTCTGCTCCTTTATATTGTGTTCCTTTCCCTAGTGTCTCTGCTGGTTTGTTTGTGGTGTTTTCCTGTTCTTTGTCCAGAAGTTATCCTTTGATCTTGCTCTGATTTGTTTTGTCTTGTATCCAGTAATATTGTATCCTTGTTTCTATTTTGTTTTCTCTAGTCCTTTCTTGCACTAGTTTTTGATTTTGTGCATTCTAGTTAGTGATAGGAAACCGAGGCTTTCTGAACCGTTTGAGGCTTTCATGAAGTTGTGCCGAAAAACGGTTCATTACTCTAAGCTTTTTAACTCATTAGCGACATCTGGTGGTCAGGCTAGGTTTCTCCAGCCTATCTAACAAAACATCGCGGAGCAGAGGATGGCTTGAAAAAGTTTTTAATCTGTGCCAACTCGTCCGGCACAGTGTGTGATACAGTAGTGCTTTGAAAACTGCGTCGGAGCATCGGTGCCTCGGTATCAATCGTCCCATCACTAATTCTAGTCTAGTTTAGTTTCTCCTTCGATTTAGAATTTTTTTTAATTCATTTTTGTTTTTGCAGTTCCAGTTCCTTATTGGATCTTAGCTCTTTTGTTTTTACTTTTTTAATTATTCTTTGGTTAGTTTTAGTTATTCTTTGCTTTTTACTTTTGTCTCTTTGGCCATTGCTCTTATCTGTTTTTGTTCACTTATTTGTTTTTGCATTTTGTCTGTCTTGTGTTGTTGTGTTGTCTTGCGTCTCGTCTTATTTGTTATCGTGGTTGGTCCTGTCCTGTATCCAGAGTTCCCTGGCCACTGACCCCTACTGCCTGGCAGCAGCTCTTTAACTCTCAAGTATCTAGCCTTTGTTTCTGTGAGCCACCACCTGGCAGCAAGACTGGTGCTACATCTGAAATCTACATCAATCTACGGGTTTCCTGTGTTCCTGCCTAGTCTTTCCTCTGGTGCTGCCCCTCTTGTGCTCAAGTCCGTTGCCAACGTGGACCGTCTCGGTGGTCATCACTCCTGCCTGTTGTCTGCCCTGCCCCACTGTTTGGACTGTTTCACGCCTCACTCTCCTTGCTGTCTCTAGTCTACTATCTTGTAAATGAAACCCCTTGTCTGCTCATTTGCATCTGGGTTCCATTTCTTGCAGAACCCTGACATCAAATCTTAAAAGTATACTTTTTAAAAAGTGCACTTGCAGATAATATAATTTAAATTATAGGCCAAGTGTGCTTAAAGAGTACATACTTAACATACTTAAGTGCACTTTTTAAAAATGCACTTAATAATAATGTCTAATTAATTATTACTTATACATACATTTTACTTAATTATGATTTTATTGTTTTAAATAAGTACTTATTTTGATATATTTTTCAATATACTAAAGCACATGCAAAATAATTGATTTTAATTTTAACTTAAGTGTTCTCCAAAATTATATTTGTAAATGTATTTTAAATGTATTTAGTCTATAATATATACTGTGCATTAATGCACTTGAAATTTATTTTTCTTCTAAACTTTAATACAATTTCTTATACAATATACTCCAATAAAACTTATTGTTGACATTTTCATCACCAGCTCCTGCGCTATGAGCTCTATGAAGTTTAATTTTCAACATAATATTTGACATACAGAGTCATTTCTGAGAGTACTGTATTTGTATATATGGAAAATCGCGTTCGGTCTCGTACTGTATCGCGTACCTTGTCAGTGTCGTGCGCTTTGCTTGGCCATTTGTTGTGATAAACAGGAAAGTGTGTCCAGCTGAATTCAATTTGAGTTTTGTTAGACGAATATAAAAAGCTTAGCATACCGCGGGCAGCCCTCGTGTGAAGACCGAAGAGTGTAAAGATCATCGACCGATCGACTCCACCGAGCAGGGACACCGGCAAAGCACATAAGTATCACTTCTGAATCATTCTCTTTCCTACTACTTGTTCCCCTTCTGTTTTCAGTTTTTATAACCAATTCTTACTATGTGTTTCCAGATCCCTACTATCACTACCACTCGCAAACCACGCATCACACACGGTAGGCAGAGCAATCCTAACAACCTGCGCACTTTGCTTATGTCTACTAATACACTACTTTCTTTTTCTATTGGTCTCTGGAATTGCCAGTCTGCTGTAAACAAAGCAGATTTTATTACTTCTATTACAAGTCATTCAAGACTAAACCTCATGGCCCTGACAGAGACGTGGACAGCAACCAGTCTGGCCTCAGAAGTGGACATTCAACCGAGACTGCCTTGCTCTCAGTTGTTGTAGCCCTAAGACTGGCAAGAGCGGCTTCCAAATCTTCTATACTTATCTTGCTGGATTTCTCCGCTGCTTTTGATATGGTGACCCACCAGATGCTCTTGTCAACCCTATTGACAAATGGCATCTCAGGAACCGCACACCAGTGGTTTGAGTCTTACCTCTCAGATAGGTCCTTCAAGGTCCTCCTCCTCCTCCTCCTTCATCAATTCTAACAGCTGACGACTTTGCCACATTCTTCATTAATAAAATTACAAACCTCCTTTTTCACACAGAACAACCTCCTGGACAGCAACCAGTCTGGCCTCAGAAGTGGACATTCAACCGAGACTGCCTTGCTCTCAGTTGTTGTAGCCCTAAGACTGGCAAGAGCGGATTCCAAATCTTCAATACTTATCTTGCTGGATTTCTCAGACCATTTCTGCCACAAGTTGTTCCTGTAGTTTTACTGTTAAATCCATGGTGAATGGTGGTGATTTGTGTTTGTTGAACAATGTTTTTCCTGGTTTCCACATCAATGGCGTTTGTTCTGATATCTGTAGCTTTAACAGAATTCTGTGCCGAATTTGAATGCTTCTCACAAGATTACACAGAGATGTTATTGATTCTGCGGCAAATTCGACTACTTTCTTCACTGTATCTCCCAGCGCTGTGTATAACGGTGCCGCGTGATCAAGATCAGCCCACGGCTCTGGCCCGAGCAAATAAATGGTCTGCGCTGTGTAGCCCCAACGAGTAGCGCGGATTCGTTCCGCTTTCAGTTCGTTTGTCCAATGTAGCTCTTGTAAATCGGTCATGATGAGAATGCAAGGCTGTTCATGCCTTTTTTGGAACTAAGAAACCACCTTTCTTTGACTGAATGAG
>NW_015660886.1:536205-541003 GCF_001515625.1 Sinocyclocheilus rhinocerous
GTTCGTTTGTCCAATGTAGCTCTTGTAAATCGGTCATGATGAGAATGCAAGGCTGTTCATGCCTTTTTTGGAACTAAGAAACAACCTTTCTTTGACTGAATGCGCGTTGCAATAACGTCATAGGATGCGTCTAAGCCCAAAATCTGTGGCAAATCTGCGGCAATTACGAAAATTGGCGAGCTCTTGCGAAAATTGCGGAGTATGCTTGATTTTGCGATAAATTCAAAAATTCCAAAATCCTGGAGGGACTGACTAATACAATGTAACAATATAGCAATGCAAACACTAAAACACTAAACTTACTTTGTCTGTCACTCATACAATGTCCCTATAATGGGAGCAATCGAGCGAACTCTCCAGTCAGAACTGCTGATGCAACACTAGAGCGCAATGCTCGTTCACAGTTTACTCAATGTCCGTACAACACCGGGTAAGTTGTGTAACTCCGTTCTGTACAGCACTTATTATTTGCGCATCTCCGTCACCGGGGCAAACATGGAGAATTCTGAACACAAACCATACTTTAATCATATTTTTGCTATAGCCGGTAAACAAGGGAACATAGTAAAGCCACACTGGCGTTCAGACAAGAGTAACTATACAATGAAGTTAGATTGTAATACTAAAATGGCAAAGTTTTATTTGAAAAAGCTCTTTATCACACGTTTTCAAGTATTTTTTCATACAATGCATCACTTACAGTATCTTTTTTATTTATTTAACCTTTATTAAGCCAGGATAGGCTCTCTGAGATTAAAAATCTCTTTCACAGGAGTGTCCTGGCCAAAATCGACAGCAATACAATCAGTTTCATCACAGATTTACAAAATAAAAACAAACTAAAAACACTTAAAACAATTACACATCGAGTCATCTTCCA
The DNA here is from genome assembly GCF_001515625.1 of Sinocyclocheilus rhinocerous. Taxonomy (NCBI): domain Eukaryota; kingdom Metazoa; phylum Chordata; class Actinopteri; order Cypriniformes; family Cyprinidae; genus Sinocyclocheilus; species Sinocyclocheilus rhinocerous. Next base: position 537,086 of record NW_015660886.1, read on the forward strand.
ATTGCCGATAATAGATTTTAAATGTTCCAAAGACACCAAACTTTGATTGAAGAAGATTCCAGTCAGAAGGAGCAGCATACATAACCTTGTTACTCAGTTCAGTTCAGGCAAAGGGAACAGAGAGAGTATAACAATTTTAGAATGAAGGGAACATTTCTCAAAATTTTGTTGTTGAATAAGACAACAGAGGTATGTTGGCAATAACCACAAAATGGTTTTGTAAATAATTAAATAACACTGCATTTACCTTCTAGTGGACAAAGAAGGCCAAGCTACTCTGTTATACAAAGTGCAGTGATGAGTTGAAGGTTTCAAATCTGAAATTAATCTTAGAGCACCATGATAAACAGCATCCAGAGAAGAAAGGAGATGGAGCAAATTGATACACTACATCACCATAATCAAGTACAGATAAAAAGGTAGCAGAAACTAGTTTCATTCTTACATTTAATGAAAAACAAACCTTGTTTCTAAAATATAACCCAATCTTATTTTTTTTTCTTTAGTTGAGTAATGTGAAAGCTAAAAGATGCGTGTCATCAACAATGATGCCAAGGTATTTATACTCTTTTACTAACTCAATCACATTACCTTGTAAGGTCTGGAGAGAAATTAGATTATTTTCCATTTTCTTTGAACTTGGAAATAATATACACTTGGTTTTATCAGCATTCAAAATAAGTTTTAAGTTATAAAGCCATGACTGAATGACATCAAAAGCTAATGTAAATAGTAAATAAAAGGGGCCCCAGCACAGATCCTTGGGGAACACCTTTGGCAATCTCCAATAGTTCAGATAGTTTGCCTTCAGCCTGCACACATTGACTTCTTCCACTTAAATAATTTAATCTCATCTAATTTAATTTAATCTTGCCTTAAATTTTTAATACCCTTTCTTAAAATTTCATTAATTCCTTTGTTTCATAGATTTTATTTTAGGATTTTAATTGTCTATAATACAGATACATATAAATGATAAGATATTGAAATATTTATCTTTTTAATAACTTAAAAATATTTATAAAATAAAAATTATAATGTTAAAAATATTAAATAAATGACCTGCAGAGGGGGATGCTTTCATAAACAGTCAATGCTGAATAATGCCGTAAAAAGCAAAGTTCAATGCAATAATGCTGTAAATGCTTTGTTGTTGTTATTGTCGTTTCCCCCCCAAAAAATAAACCCTCCCTGTGACATAAATACTACAGTAAAACTCTGAAAACAACACTGGTTTTCCAAAGAACCAAAAAAAAGTGTATTGAGTCACATTTTACAGCACTCTTGTTACAGTGCAATTACATGGGTAAGAAAGTGCCTATGTAATGAAAAAATTATGAAGTAAAAAGTAAAGGCAAAGAAGGCCTTATACTTACTATGTCATTATTTTGGAAGAGATTGCTTACATATATATTATTGTATCTAGTACAATGTGCTTTAAAGAATTGTGTATTAATTTTGCATCACAGGGTTACATGATGTTAAACCAGTGTGAAAGCAACACCTGCTCCACCCCTCACAGCTTTACCATACAGCAGCTCTCACATTAAAACCAGCATCAGTCTTACACAAACGCTCACTCACTATACAGGCTTCAGAGAAACTTGAGTACGACTACAGGGCAGCATGTCTAATATCAGAAAAGTTCTTTGTAGGAGGCAGAAGAGAAGAGAAGGTGTGGGAACAAACAAGAAGTCGATTCCCTTCAACAAGCAGGACTACCAGAGCCTGAAGCAGATGTGTCTGGTGAAAAAAACCCTGTTCTGTGACCCGACCTTCCCTGCTGAATCCAACTCTCTGGGATACGATGAACTCGGACAGCAGTCCTCCAAGACCAGAGGAGTGCAGTGGAAGAGACCTAAGGTACTGCAGAGTGTGTATGCTTTCTTCCACACAGGTGGAGTTTAGGTAAATATTAAGACTCTTAAAATTACTTTTGTTTTACCCAGTTACTTAAATGCAAAAAAAGTAAACAAATAAAAGGTAATAATGTTAAAGAGTGGTGATGTTAATTCAATATAAAATTGTAATATCAATATTAAATAATAATATAAAATAATAAATATAAAAAACAGTATTTTTCATATAGTTTTGGTCATGCTTGTGTTTTTATATAAGATTCCATTTTTACCAGATAGTGATAGATTTATTAAGGTTAATTCGATATTAATCAATAATTTTATTTATTTACTCATTTAGCAGACGCTTTTATCCTAAGCGACTTACAAATGAGGACAACAGAAGCAATCAATTGTAGTATTTAATTCTTTGATGAATAAAAAGTTAAAAAGAATAGCATTTATTTTAAATATTTAAATATAGAAATCTTTTCCAACAATATAAGTCTTTACTTCGATCACTTTTTATCAATTTAACACATCCTTGCTGAATAAAAGTATTAATTTCTTTTTAAAAACTTGCTAGTTTTTAGGCGTCCTATGGTTTAAAGAAGAACCTTTAACAACCATGGACTCTTTGCATCACACAAAAGGTTTTCATAGTGGAAAAGGGTCTTCAGTGTATTAAAAAGGTTATTTACAATAAGAATAAAATAAAAAATAAATAAAGGAAAAAATAGTTCCTTTAGAAATATTCACTGAAAGGTTCTTTGAGGAACCAAAATGGTGGTTCTTTGGCATCACTGCAAAAACTCCCTTTTGGAACCTTTATTTAACTTTATCTCTAGTTTTATGATCATAGCACAAATGGTGTAGGTCAAAATTCAGGCAAGATTTAGTGGTAAGTGTTTAAGAACAAAGTATGAGTAACAATAATAGTGATGCTAGCTTTAGAAATCGCTAATTAAAGTTGCCTCACACTACTAAGTGCACATATCTTCTTGTGGAAAAACATATTATGAGACTTGTTGAAGACCTAACATTTAAAGGTTGTAGGTTCAAACCCCACAATGGTTAATCCATGGAGCATCACCATTGAGCAGGAAACATATGCTCAGGATACTCCTTGAGCAAAACACTGAAGCCCACGTTGATCCTGGAAGACTATATCTGTAATAAGTGCACTGGAAGTCAATTTGCATAAAATAATTTATCAAATAAATTTGATATATTTGCAGGTGACTGTTGGTTGCTGGCGGCTATTGCATCTTTGACTCTGGAAAATTAGTTTCTGGAACGTGTAGTTCCACATGGACAGTTTTACAGAGAACTATGCCGGCATCTTTCACTTGCAGGTATAAACATACAGTGGGATCAAAAAGTCTGAGACCATACTGAAGATCTGGAATTAAAAAATCTAATTTAAACCTGGAAGAAAAGTTACAACATTTTAGGATTAAAAAAGCATTACTTAATCTAAATAATATAAATCAAATTTTTACACGAATTGTTAGTTAATATTAGAATTTATAATAAAAACACTCTCTGGTTACAACGTAACCTCGGTTCCCTGAGATAAGAGAACGAGCGTTGCGTCAGTGTATGATGCTTGGGGAAACTCCTGTTTACTCTGTTACTGAAGCCTGATTTGTAAACCAATGGTGCTTGAGCCCACCAGAAGGGGAGGAGCCGACCACTATATAAGTTGGTTCAGAGCGCCATTTTATCAGAATCTTTCGTGTGCAGCCTTATAGCACAGCAACCTACACAACGCTTGTTCACAACGTAAGTAACCAGAGCATTCCTATCAAACAGAACCTCTTGTTGCGTCAGCGTATGACGCAAGCAAGTGCAGAACGAAGCCGCTCTGCAAGCTCAGCCCCGGAGCACTCAACTGAGGACTCCTGTAAGCATAAGCATGTAACTAGACCCGAGCCATAATGCTGAGGCCTACATAACATGGCCTTTTCCACTTGCAAAGGGGATTAGGCAGATTAAGCAGAAAGAATCCGTGCCTGCATGGATTGCTGAGGCATAAGTCAAGGCTATAGCATCTACTATCCAGCAAGATAGTCTCTGC
>NW_015660887.1:0-18182 GCF_001515625.1 Sinocyclocheilus rhinocerous
ATGTCTCCAAAACACTAATTAAAATTGACTACCCCCACAAATGCAGCACAACATGCTATCTCTGGCTAATTCATTTAGAGCCACTATCTCAGTTTGAGCATTTACCTTTAATCGTTAGTGCTTTAGTGCTCAAAAATGCTCTCTGCTTTTATTTCATTTTCCACACTTTCCTCCTCATTGTCTCTTAGGGACCTCAAAATGACAATACTTTTTGCTTCACTCTGTCTCTTCAAAAGAGGATGCTAATCGAATCAAATCAGTTAATGTTTTCATTCCTGAAGTGCTCTCATGCCACGTCTACAAGATGTTTGGAAAATGTACTGTGGCTCATATAAGCAACATTTCTAATCATTAGCACAAGACATAAGCATCGGCTCCCACAGGGCAATTTGAGTAAAGCTTCACACAACTGAATATGCACAGTCTTTGAATTTAAAAGGAGAGAAAAAAAAAAACAGCTGATATTGACCTGTCAAACACAAAAATTTAATTTACAGGCAAACAGAGAACAAATTTAGCACAATTTGATTTGAGAACAATTGATTTAGTATGTTGTATGAAGTATGTTGTTTATGTCTCATGAAGTATAAAGCAAACATACAGACGACAATAATGCAAATATTAAGTAATGTAATTTTTAGAAGTGTTTCAATATTTTAATCTGACAAGCACTCATATGTACATAAAAATGTGTTTTGTGTAGTGCTTTTATTAAACTCGTTTTCTAAAAATCGTGTATTTACTGTTGTTTTTATGTACTCTCATGAATGCACAGGAGAACCAAGAACAAGATTTTCGCCAAATAATAAATTCAGTTTGTGTTTGTTTTTTAAAGAAAGAAGGTAATATGTCTTTGGGTGAGTAAATGATGCCTGAATCTTCAATTTTGAGTGAACAATCCCTTTAATACTAGATTTTTGACAATGCCTTAGACTATACTAGTATGATGCAATTGTACCCCTTTCTGCATTGAGAGGACATGCTGTTATCAGCAAGAAAGGAATGTGCTAATCTTTATTTTATTGCTATAATGACACAACAAATATGCAAATATTGGATTTGGACATTACATGCTGCTACACAGGTATGATTCTCACTGACTGCTGTGTTTGTGAATCTATAGATCATGTGCTGACTCTGCTGTAGTATAAAATTGCCTCAGTATTTAAAATTTAATTAAAATTACTGGTCTGTTCTACCATTATAAATGACATAAGAACTGCTCGAAGTTGCAGGTTGGCAAAAATGGTGATGATTCTGCTTCTCACAGACAAATACATATTAGATGGGAACAAAATGAATTAAATGGGTTAGTTTAGGCTATCAGTGTACTCCTGTAAGCTCTCACAGATGAAGACAGGTCAATCACTGTCCTTAAGGCTGTTTTGTGCCATTGATTGCCATTTCTCCATGGTCATAATTTTAGCAGAAGAACTGTTGAGTGGATGGTGCATTTGACAGTGTCTTGCCTGAACATGTACGTCTGATGCTCAGACACTCACACTTCTTGCTGTCTATCGTTATGCCTGCATACTCATGTGATCTTTCTTTACAGATACATTTTTCTAAAAATTGTCCCATTTATAACATTCTCACTTCTGAAGTTTTATTCAAAAAGTTATGTATGTCAAATTTGTGAAATGAAAGAGAGTTACACTAAACGACAACTCCTGAAATGAAGCCCTTATGTATCATTTCAACCACAATTATTACACTATTACAACCACAATTATGACACTAATTATATGACTCTAATGCTCAAATGATCAAATAAGGCTTACTTAGAATGAGTCCCTATCAGAGTCTTGTAGGTGCACTTTTATTTTTCAGAAATATAATGAATATGATGTACTCTGATATGAGTAAAAGAGCACAGACATATTATATTAGTCTTCTGGAAAATCAGTTGTACATTTATATTTCTCAATCATTATCAATGCAAGCATATAAGCAGCAGTTTTTTGCAGACAGCTTTTCTGGCATTTAGCCCCGTCCACTCACCCAAAGAAAACCCATTGCTTAACCCGTTGCTCCATGTCATTTTCTCCTCCAGTGTTTAATGTTTCTCCCACAACTTACAAAGTTGTTACCAAAAAGCCTCTGAAGGATCTAAGGATCCTCAAGTGCAAACTGTGTGTTTTGCTTCAGGAGAGCAACCATGCATATGTGTTGTGTTTTACTTTCATTCATTCAATCATTCATTCATTTGTCTTCATGAATAAGAGATAAGAGAAATATTTATGGAAATTCAAGGTTTATGGGATGTTGTTGTGAAGCTACAAGTTTGGTATAACACTACTTGTTGGATTTGTGTTTGTCAGACGAAGTCTGAGCATTGAAACATACACAAATAAAGCCGGGCTCACACTACAGGATTGAAAGACTAGCCGAATCACTGTGTTGCTCACACTATGCAACAAGATTTGTTCTCATCTGTCGTCATCTTGTCATAGCTGTGCGCATACTACACAACACAACGCTAATGAGGTGCACATACTACAAAATATTCAGTGAAGAGGCGTTCCCGACCATCAGCGAAAATACGTTTTCTCACATAAATTCTCGCGAGACATTACAGCGATTATAGGCCATTTCTTCAAGCATGGACGATCAACTGGCCCTTCAATTGGTCTGTGCAGTTATTTTATCCGAAAGAAAGAAGAAACCACGACAAAAGAGAATATGGCAGAAACAATGGCTTGGAAGACGTGGACTGTCAGTACTGCAGAAAGATGAATGCAGTACATCAGAAAGATGAACAGTACAATGAAATGTGGGATTATATACACAAAAGATATGCATTTGTTAAATTTATTTCTAGTTAGTTGATTTGATGAATTTTTGGCTTTTCGTTTCTATTTATAAAGATGCATGATGAGAGTGTTTATACCATCTGCATTGTGATTGGCTGGATTAGTTCCACCTTGTCATTGTGTCACTCACATTACGAGATCACGTGGTGATAATATCAAACAGGTTTGAAAATATCGTAGCGTCTGTGATAGCTTGAGACAGGTTCGGATCACGTTGCTGGCCTGCTCATACTTAACGAGCTTCGGCGACCGCAACGAGTACCAATTTGGTCACGATCCGGGGGTTTTGTCGCAGACTGTGGAAATCTGTCCGCGACAGCAAAATCCAGCCAAAAATCCTGTAGTGTGAGTCTGGTTTAAGATTATTCAATAAACTCTGCTCCTTTTTATTATCATTACTTCGTTTCCTGTTTCTGCTCTCCTCTGGCTTTACACAGTCAACATCTTGGCTGATAAAAGACTGTTAACACAGTTTTGGGTACCAGACTAGACGTCCTTTAACAGATTTTGGGTATTAGACAATTTTGCTGACTAGTTGTTCTGTTACCAGACAAAACAGATATTTTCTGACAGGTTCTGGCATCCGTGGCTGGATCTGATATTTCTGGCATGGAGGTATGCTTACATTATTATCTGCTTACCTCAGCTTTCCAACAGTGACGCTTCCGAGCTGTTGGATCTTCAAACAATACCCAACTTGCTTCTAAACTGCAAGGTATCATTCCAGAGTGTTTTCAACAATTAAGACTAAAATATTATTCAAATCTGTGTAACATTTGGCAAGCTCAGTGAGTACTCTTCTAATCAGCACTAAGTCCAATGCACACACCTGTTTTAAATGAATCTGTTCAGAAGCCCTCCTTTTTGTGAGTCTTGCTGTCTCATTCATCTGTAAAAAAAAAAAAAATCTGCATAGTTGATGTTGCCAAATGCATATATTTAGATCGCTTCAATGTACTTAGCTACTGTACTTTCATTTAGTAACATATAGTTTACTTAACAACTTTAATAAGTTAACCAAGGCAGCCAAACCATTTTAAATAGTAATTTGGAAAGCTAAAATTTCAAAGCAGCTTTCCCAACCTTGACTTAATTAATGTGTGAACATGCAAATTCATCTCACCTTATTTTATGGATCTACATGTTTAGTAGTTGAAGTCATTAAAATATCAGTGATGTCAATACTTAACAGTTGTAAAAAAATTATCTTTAAGCAGCTTGCATATTTTATGCCAACATGAGCACCAGACAATTCATAAGTAGCTTGTAAACCATATTTTTCCAGTGATCTGAGTAAAAGAAAGCAATATCCAACAAACCTTATTTATAGCAACAGGCTAACATGCTTGTTTGCAATTAAAGCTTTATTGCCTCTTACTGTTTTCTGGGTTAATTAATTACTTCTGTTAGGGATGTACCAATTAGACTGACAATTATTACGGAAATGGTTTTCTATAAAATGGCCAGAATCAGGCATAACAGTAAACATTTCCTATGGCTGATATAGCGCTATTGCTAGATTTGGCAGACAGAGCGCTGCATAAAAGACGTATTTTTAGAGACCGTGCAGACTTACTTGCAGAGAATGATGACTGGTTGATTAGTCGTTTCAGACTACCCGGACCACTTCTTTTGTATTTATGCAGTATATTGGAGGCCAAACTCAGAAGGGAAACCAGAAGATCCCACAGCATTCCTGAACACTTGCAGGTGCTGTCCGTGCTTGGTTTTTTGGCAACAGGAACATTCCAGCGGGAGATTGCAGACAGGTCAGGGATATCTCAGTCATCCATGAGTCGCATCATCCCAGATGTTCTTGATGGCCTAATACGGCTACTGCCTCAATATATAAAATTACCCTATAACCTAGTCCATCAGTTGGAAGTGAAGCAGAGATTCTTTGCAATTACAAACCTGCCAAACGTCATCGGGGCAATTGACTGCACACACATTCGCATCAAGGCGCCATCAAATGATGCATTTGCATTTCTGAATTGGAAAAACTATCATTCCATCAATGTGCAAATAATTTGTGATGCTAAATGTGCAATATTTAATGTTGTGGCCCGCTGGCCAGGTGGAACTCATGATAGTTTCATCCTTCGGAGCAGCTCAGTTGGCAGACGTTTGGACAGTGGTGCAGTTGAAGATGGATGGCTAATTGGTATGTAAACCCTGTTTTTAAAAATAACAGTTTTTCCCTCCCCCCTCACACTTAGGTGACAGAGGTTATCCCCTGACACCATGGCTTATGACCCCTTTGATAAATCCCCAAAGCCAGCAGGAGCTGGTATACAATGAAGCACACTGAAAAACTCGGTCAGTTATTGAATGCACAAACGGGATCTTAAAGGGACGCTGGCGGTGTTTGGACACATCAGGTGGTACACTATTACAGACCAGAAAAAGTTTGCCAAATAATACTGGCCTGCTGCGTTCTACACAACATTGCTATGGAACATGGTCTGCCAGACCCAGAGGATATACTTAGAACTGAGCATGGTATGGTGCCTCCAAGGTCACCTATCAGAAACATGGTCATACCTGTGGCTGCAGTTGCAAAGCGACAGGAACTAATTCAACATTTCTAAGAGTGCATGTATGCGATTAAAAACAAGCACACAAAATAGTTTCTGTAAACTTTATTTTTTATGTTTAATTGCGTCACATATTTCTCGTATGCTTGCATTTATTTCTTTTAACATGTTATTTCTTGTTTATCCAGCACTTCTTGACTTAAAACCATCTGTGCAGAGCCAACACTGCGGGATGGTGCGGAATATACTACCGGTCCAGGTGCCGTAGGATGAATGGGTCTGGTTGCCGCTTCAGTGGTCTCATGGGCGGACACAGTTGGCATTTGTCTGTCTTTACAAAGAATTTAAAAAAAATCAGCTCAAATGTGCATTTCCTCTAAAATTATTATATCTCTTACTTTTAACACTTTAAAATTGACCTAAATTATTTAATAAAACTGTAGCCTCACCATGTGATTGTGGCAAAGTGTTTTCCTGCAAGGGGGGGTTCATCACTGTCACCACTGGGAATTATACCCGACAGAGAGGGTTCACCAATTATGCTGATGATGCGTTCATCGCATGCAGATACGCTCGATGATGATGGTGGTCCTCCTGTTTGTATACGATTTTGTCGAAATTAAGTAATGCATTTTTTGCAGTCAAGCTTCATGTCGAACCATTTCCTTTTAACTTCCGGGACTGTTAACAGTGTTGTCTTCATTAACAGATGAAACTTCATTAACAGCATCTGTAATGTGCTGCCAATACTCCAGTATGTATGCTTGAAAATGTTGCGTTTTGAATGCACTTTCGATATTAAAACTTCAATTTCTGCGTCTGAGAAATTCTTCTTTTTCATTTGCTTTTGAGAGGACATGTTGAAATCCTTATTTTCGTTTCATAATATGATGCCCATATATATTTGTCAGTCGGAATTCAGAGGCGGGGATTATGCTAATTGTGAATGAGGGTGCACGTGTGCCCCATTTACGAAAGATTGGAATTCATTAACATACACATGTTTAACTATCAAATCTGATGTTTACGAAGCGTTTGTGAATCCGGAGGAGAGTTTTCTGGAAGGTCCGTTTTACGCGCAAATTACTCAGAATGTATTCCTATATTTACAAATGTTTCATGAATGAGGCCCAATGAGTGAAGATGGGATGATGTTCTCTGGTACTTGAGAATCTGGATCTGTATCAAATTGCTGTGAAAGTGTGTCTGATTTAGGTGAGATAGGTAACAGTGAAATTGAATCTTGTGAAGAAAAAAGTCCATCTTGCTTGTCGGAGGTTGTGTCTCTTGGCTGATCTTAGATATTCCATTCAATTCAATTCAAATTTATTTGCATAGCGCTTTTCACAATACATATTGTTTCAAAGCAGCTTTACAGTAAATGCATGTGTCTACATTACAAAGCAGAAGTGAATGTGTCCAAGTAATGTTCATTTCACAGATGAACAGTTCAAGATAATAGATCATACAGTTAGCTAACATGAATTAATTTTAGGCTGAAGCTCATTAAAGTGATTATTACAAGTGTGATCATAATGATTACAATATAGATACATTCTGGCAGCTGTGCATGTCGATTCAAGTTGGCGTTATCTGGGGTCCTCGCAAGGTTCAGCATCATCTCTTCACAGGTCTTGGGTCATCTGAAGTCTTTCTATGAGGCTGGATCCACGCTGGAGCTGGTGTAATGTCTAGATACCTCGAGATGGGCATTCCGAGGTAGGAACAGAAAGGCAGATAGAAAAGAATTAGCGTAGCTGCTGTTCATAAAATGTCAAGCAAAAAATATGTTTGTAACTTTTATCTGATCTAACTGGGAACAAGGGTGAGATTGAGATTCATTATGGGAATGCTGAAGAGGTGTGTCTTTAATCTAGATTTAAACAGAGAGAGTGTGTTTGAGCCCCGGACATTATCAGGAAGACTATTCCAGAGTTTAGAAGCCAGATGGGAAAATTATCTCTCTCCTTTAGTGGACTTAGATATCCTAGGTACTACTAAAAGTCCAGAGATTTGTGATTTTAAAGAGCGTGATGGACTATAGGGCATAAGAAGATCAGTTAAAGGGGTCATATGATGCTTTTTTAAAGATCATTATTTTGTGTATTTGGTGTAACAGAATATGTTGACATGCTTAAATGTTAAAAAAACACATTATTTTTCAAATACTGTTAATAGGTAACATCTCGGCTACGTATGTTACCCTTGTTCCCTGAAGGAGGGAACGGAGACATCACGTCGGTGACCGATGAATTGGGATCTTGCTTAGAGAGACCAATCCCCTTCGAGTGTAAACTAAACGAGCCAATGCACATTGGCATGCGATGATTGCACGTCACGTCACATCACGTCGGTCACAACGTCACGTCGGTGACGACGAATTAGGATCCCTACCAAAGTGCCATGGATGCTGCCCTTCTAGTGTCCTGTGCGAGCCTCCTGCGCCCCTTTTTGGTGCTCACAACAAGAAGACCAGTCACTGCTGTCGTAGCACTACCCATTCAGTGAGATTGGATAACACTGGCAAAGGCTCCACACGAAGGCTATAGAATCTAGCGAACGTGTTGGGGGTCGCCCAGCCCGCAGCTCTACAAATATCTGTCAGCGAGGCACCACGAGCCAGCGCCCAGGAGGATGTAACACTTCTAGTAGAGTGAAAGTGAAAAAAGTGAAAGTGACGTGACATGTGGCGAAGTATGGTGACCCATACTAGGAATTAGTGCTCTGCATTTAACCCATCCAAAGTGCACACACACAGCAGTGAACACACACACACCGTGAACACACACCCGGAGCAGTGGGCAGCCATTTATGCTGAGGCGCCCGGGGAGCAGTTGGGGGTTCGGTGCCTTGCAGGCTGGAGCACTGCGGCTGGTGGACGGGTGGAAGCAGCAGCTGCCCACCAGGGCAGGACATGTCGGATCGCCTCAGTCTGCTCCTGTGCAGCCGAGAACTGCTGGGCCACATTCTCGACTGTGAGTCACCGAAGAGGCCGGTCTGGGACACAGGGACCTTGAGGAATCGAACTTGTCGGCGTCCCTCATGTCGGCCAGACACAGCCAGAGATGGCGCTCCTGGACCACATGTGTGGACATCGCACGACACAGAGAACTCACAGTGACCTTCGTCGCTCGGAGCGCGAGGTCAGTTGCAGTTTGGAGCTCTTTCAGAACTTCCGGATCGTGACCACCCTCGTGCAGGTCCCTCAGTGCTTTAGCCTGAAAAACCTGCAGTAACGCCATAGCGTGTAAGGCGGAGGCAGCTTCTTTCTTTCCATGCAATTTTAAATACCTCTAAATTAGTTTGTTTCCATTTGCGCTCTAGGTTACGAGTATTTCTCTTTAGAGCCTGAGTATTACTGTTTTACCATGATGCAGTATTTTTCTCTCTAACCCTTTTTAATCTGATGGGTGCGACAGTATCTAATGTATTAGAGAAGATTGTGTCCTTACTGCTAGTCATTTCTTCTAGTTAATTTGTGTTTATGGGAACACTGAGCAGCTGAGACAGATCAGGCAGGTTATTTGTGAATCTATCTTTAGTGGTTGGGATAATTAACGTGGAGCGATATGACAAATATCAGCGGTATTAAGTACACACGTTACAAGGTAGTAATCAGTAACATCATCACTTTGCTGTATCATGTCTATATCAATAAGACTGGTTCCATGCGATTATAATTAAGTCTAGTGTATGATTAAGATGGTGAGTGGGTTTAGTGACATTTTGCATGACCCCAAATGAGTTTAGTAAATCTGTAAACGCAACCCTTAGCGCATCATTTTTATTATCAACATGAATGTTCAAATCTCCGACAATCAATGCTTTATCAACATTGACCAGTAGGTCTGAGAGAAAATCTGCAAACTCTTTAAGAAAATCAACATAGGGCCCTGGAGGTCTATACACGTTAGCCAAAACGAAAGATAGCAGGGATTTTTTCTTCTATCTGTAAGCATACTATTTAGCACAAGCACTTCAAATGAGTTAAACCTGTGTCCAGTTATCTGAGTAACATTAAGAATATCTCTATATATTGTTGCGACACCGCCGCCACGGCCAATCAGACAGGGCTTATGCTTATAACAGTAGCCTGGAGGAGTAGACTCATTTAGACCAAAATAATCATTAGGTTTAAGCCAGGTTTCAGTAAGGCAGAGTATATCAAAACTATTATCTGTGATATTTTTTTTTACAATAACCGCCTTAGGTTTGAGTGATCTAATGTTTAGGAGCCCAAGCTTTAGAAATACATTTTGTTCACTTAATTTGTGATTTTCTGGTTTAATCACTATCACATTTTTTCTAGATCCTATAGTAGATTTATTGTTTGATCTTATTAATTGGGGAACAGACACAGTCTTTATCGAATGGACTACACATGCACTACTATCGATGAAATTGGTAGAACAACAAAGACTGTGATTTGAGGTTTGACTTACTAGTCATACAGTGTGTAGCATCAGAGGTTGTCCGACAGAAGATCTGCTTCTGTTCTGCTGGGGTGCAGGCCATCAGCACGGAAGAGCCTAGGTCACTCCCAGAAAAGATTCCAGTTATTAACAAAGAGCAGTTTCTGTTCATATCACCACGACATTAGCCATTCATTAAGAGCAAATAATCTACTGAACCTTTCATTTCCTCGTCGGTACATCGGAAGCAGTCCAGAAACAATGATCCTCGTCTAGGGTGACGTGTTGCGAAGTCTTGCTTCAGGACCTCCATCTGCCGCAGCCTGATGTCGTTCACCCCCGCGTGCAGCACGACAGCTCCGATGCTCTCGTCGCCCTTCAGGATTGCGGGTACCTGTGCAGCAACATCAAGAACACGAGCACCAGGAAAACAATGAATGCGCACCTTACCTTTAGCTGAGGTAGCAGGGACGTGCCAGACGATCGAGTCACAGCGTCACGTTCCATCTCACGAAGAGGGGCAAAGTGGTTCCAGGTGGAGATCTCAAAGACCGGGGGCGGTGGAGGGGGAAAGGTCCTCGTCCGGGGCCTGACTCGAGCCTTCCGCTGCTGAAGCACCCAGAGTCCGTCCGATCGCATCCTGGGTGCACAGGCACTGAGCAGCGAAACACATGGAGTAGAGGTGGTAGGAGTATTAACATCATTCGGGAAGCTTACCATGGATTTGTGGGCATCAGCGCGGGATGTCTCAAGCGCTGTTCTCCACTCTCGTAGCTGGGCCTGCTTCTCCAGTAGGTCGCGGATCTGCTTCTCCACGGCCTCTAGCTCCAACCTCACTGTGTGCAGCTTGAACGTGTCCTCACCTGCACTCAGAGGTAGACACACATCCAACACATTCACCATTTAAAACAAATAACCATAAGTTTGTGAGTAAAAATGTGTAAACAAGACAAACGGTAGCCAGGGACCACGCTGCTGTTGCTAACAGGCTGAGCTAGTAGCGGATGTTCAGGAAAATGGAAAAGACTAGCTATTTCCATTCGTTCTGATTGTTTTTGATGTTATTTACTATAAGGCAGTGGTTCTCAACCCGCGGCCCGTCACAAATTCAAATGCGGCCCACCATGCTGAACACAATTTTAAAAAATTACTTTCAGTTTTACAATTCATTTTAGTTTTTACATTCATTTAAAAATTTACTAAATAAATATAAGCTATAGCCTAATGTTTTTATGTAAAATAATTTAGTTTTTCATATATTATTTTCAGACATGGGTTTGTATTGCTGACGTAATATGTAAATCATATGCGTGCGGCCCGCGAGACTTGCACTTGGACCATAGTGCGGCCCGGTGGAAAAAAAGGTTGAGAACCACTGCTATAAGGGATATGTTACCCGCTGTAAAATAAGAAAATAACAGGTTATAGGTTAGTTTAAACAGGATTAACGATACATTTGACGACACTTCAAATTCAAACCAGCGACAGCATCACACGCATGCGCAATAGATATATATTCCAGATTTTTGTGGTTGGTTAACACAGTGAATGGGTGCTTTGGTCCCTCTAGCCAGTGACACCACTCTTCGAATGCTGCCTTCATAACAAGAAGTTCTTTGTCACCAACATCATAGTTTCTCTCTGCTGAGTTAAGATTGCGTGAGTAGAAGGCACATCGAAACATCTTAGCTGGAGAACCCTGGCGTTGTGACAGAACGGCCCCTACTCCAGTGCTGGATGCATCAACCCTGACGATAACTGGCAAATCTGGATCAGGATGGTGTAGGACAGGAGTGGTGGTATATCTTTGTTTGAGCTCTTCTCTTTGGTGGTGGATGACCATTTGAGATGACCTGAAACCTTCTTTACCATGTTAGTGAGTGGTGCGACCACAGAGCTGAATCCTCTAATAAATCTTCGATAGAAATTGGCGAACCCCAGGAAACGCTATAACTCATTGATTGTGGAGGGAAGAGGCCACCTTAACACTGCATTCACTTTTCTTTCATCCATTGCCATGCCCTCATGACTTATCACGTAACCACGTAAAAACCAAAATTTTTACATTTTGGGGGGGCAGTTCTCCTCTGGCCAGACAAAACCAGCATGGCGTGGTTTAATTCCAGGCTGCAACACAGGTGCAGAGGTCTTGTCTGGTTCCCGTGGTCTTGTGCCGATGGTCGTCGAGGTGACGAGGTCTTCGCAAGGGATCTGTCTCTGGGGCGCATCTAGTTGACATGGTCTCCGCTGACATTCAGGGCTGTAGAGGTCGTCTCTAGGAACGACTGTTATCTCATTAAGACCACGTTAATCAATACAGGGACAAAGACCTCCATCTTTCTTCTTTACAAAGAAGAATCCGGCTGAAGCTGGGGAGGTTGATGGCCAAATGAATCCCTGGGCAAGTTCCTCATCAATATATTGCTTCATGGCCTCGGATTCAGGTTGTGATAGGGGAAATATGCAGCCCTTGGGGGGTGTAGTACCTGGCAGTAGTTAAATAGCGCAGTCAAAGGGTCTATGAGGGGGTAATTCGGATGACTTGGCCTTGCTGAAAGCTTCACTCAAATCTGAATATTCAATGAGTAGATCAGAAACATTATTTTCTTTAATGGAAACAGATTGATTAATGAGAGGGGAAATAGTGGGTATACATTTGGAATAGCAAACCTCATTCCATTGGATGATCTGACCGTTTCTCCAGGAGATGTCTGGGTCGTGTCTGTGGAGCCAGGGGAATCCTAGAATGATTGGAGCGTGAGAGGTCTGAATGATATAGAATTGAATCTTCTCTTGATGTAACACTCCTGTCATCATGCTGAGTTCTATGGTGAGGTGAGTTATATGTCCATTACCAAGAGGAAGCCCGTCTATTGCCTCGACTGCCAACGGAGACACACATTTGTACTGATGAGCAAATTCAAAAGACATGAAGTTCCCCGCAGCCCCTGAGTCCAACATGGCGGATGCAGAGATAGTCTCGCTGGAGAGGGTCATGGTAACAATAATAATAATAATTAATTACATTTATATAGCGCTTTTCTGGGTACTCAAAGCGCTTTTCCATGAAAGTGGGGGAATCTCCTCAACCACCACCAGTGTGCAGCATCCACCTGGATGATGCGACGGCAGCCATAGTGTGCCAGAACGCCCACCACACACCAGCTTATTGGTGGAGAGGAGACAGAGTGATGAAGCCAATCAGTAGATATGGGGATGATTAGGAGGCTATGATGGTCAGAGGCCAATGGGCAAATTTGGCCAGGATGCTAGGGTTATACCCCTACTAGCAAGAGTCCAAGGACAGGCAGCAATGGTTCAGGGATGGTAAACAAACAGAGTCACAACAGTCTATTTAGTGTGGGTAAAGGTCATTGAGATAAATATTAACTCTTTCCCTGCCATTGATGGGATTTTCTATAATTTATGACTTAACGTTTCGCTGCCATTGAGGAGCTATTCTGGCAACTCCTGTTTTCACTGTTAAACTGTAGAGGTGCTGTTACAGACCTTCTGGCATAGTAAAAAACATAGAAAGAAGATCTGCATAAACCAAAAGGAGTGGATAAAAGTTGTTTACAAATAAGCTAACACTATCTTCAAACAGTAGGTAGCATATAAATCAAAACAACCCAAAAAGTAAGAAAAAATTACAACACCCATGAAGAGGTAGCTTTGGAGGTGTTGATGGATTTAGTTTCTGATAATTTCTGTTATGATTTTTAAGTTTTCTTTTCTTTTTTTTTACCCACATACCGACAAGTGTTCATTAAAAAAAAAAAGATTTTGTTGTTGTTGTTTTAAGAATGAACAAAGGCTCTGTTCTTTCTTTTGTTATATCCACTGTTTACACATTCATGAAATAAAATATTCTAGGGGTCATGAAAGATTTGTGAATATGATCAAAAATGCTGGCACTGGGTGGCAACTTAAAAATAATACCGGTCAATCACCACTCTAAAGGCTGATTTATACTTCTGCATCAAAACTACATCGTAGGATGTACGTAGCCTATGGTGCAGCCTGACGTGCACCTCTCCAAAAATGTAACAGCGTGTCAATTCTACACTGAGTGCAAGCGCTGTGATTGGTCTGCTAGAACCCCTCACTCTGTATGTATTTAAGTTTTGTGTGTTTTTTGCACTTTAATATACTAATGTTACAACTTCTTATTTAAAATAAACAAAGCAAATAACAAGTGTATTATCATTTATTACACAGCATAGCATTATACATCACTTAGTTGTACGCCACAAACAATGTTGTTCTGTCATAGTACAAGTCCTTGTGGAGATAAGAGTGCCATCTTCTCCAGTTCCGTTGTCGTCTCCTTTTTTGTAGTTGTAAATACATTATCTGTTCTTGGATAGGCCTATATATTTGCCGCTGTCACGACTGCTTCTCTGACAAGCTGCTTCTTCTTCGGCTTTTGCCTTGATACTGTGGGTTACACCAGTAACATGCCCGTGGACACTGCAGACTAGCGGTCTGCATGTGTAATTGCACGTCGACACAGAAGTATAAATGAAAACCGACGCAGAGCCTATGCAGAAGTATAAATCAGCTTTAAGGTTCCTTGTAAAGTGTACAGTTGACTGGTACAAAAACCATAATAGCAAAGATAGATAGATCAATGTTATCTCATGAGAATTTGTATGTATTTTACTTAAAATGTGGTTCTACAAAACATACATTTATTTAAATTTTCACAGACACTGAAACGTAAATTATTTACATATGAACAACTTTACAGACTTACAAATGAATCCTTATAAACACTGAAATCGCGGCATTAACATTTCAGTGCTTCCTAGATTGTGCAGTGGTAGCCAGGTGGAAAATCCTCCTATTACCCATGGCATAAAAAAGGTCTACTGTATGTGACAAATAACAAATAATGTGCGACTTTTAATAATATTTTTATTTATTGAAATTAATTTTAATGACATAGGCTACTATTACATTTAATTTCATACTAATTTTATGCATTATTATGCAAAATTTAAATGGTTTAAATGCAGCATTTAAATGGTAAAGTTCTTCTTGCTTTGTAATATAGTTTCATTCTCAGTTAACGGGACACAGATTTCACTGATACTGGTAAAATCTATTTGTGTCAAATTTTCTTTCTGTGGGAAAGCATCCCAGCCAGAAACTACAATAGTTTACTATGAATTAAATGGAAATTAAATTAAATACAATTTATTGTGTAACCAAAATACCAATAATGCCCATAAAACAAACAAACAAACAAAAAACGTAACATTTTACTTTTAATTATAAACAAGTCCGAAATACACCAGGACTCTTATATTGAAATGTCTATACTATCGCGGGCTGATCCTTCATATAAGCGCACGTGGGAATTTCAGCGGGAGTAACTGTTCGCGCAAACACAGAATGAACAGATACGAAATGTGTAGGGCGAGGGGAGATTTTCCTCTAGTTAATCGATCGCAGATGGTTTCATTGTTTCGGGCAGATAAAAGAAATATATAAGAGGATAAAAATAATAAATGCAAAAATGTTTCTCCACATATACTGTATTTAAAAATATGTCTGCAAGATGTCTGTTAATGATCGCTTAATTTGGAAAGCATCTGCTGTGTACAAACATAGACGTCTCTAAGATGTCAGTTTTACATACATTCTAAATCATAACCACTTAAAGACATTTTCTAAACGTCTATTTGACATGATAGCTCGTTACAAATATAAAAATTGCCACTTCAAGAAGCTTTACAACAGGTTTTACAGCAGGAAAGTCAAACGCTCATTGGCTCTCGCCTGCTTCGTCCCAGATTGCCGTGTTTCTGGTGAGGTGTTTGAATGAGAAATGCGCGCCTTCATGGATTGGATCAGGATAATAGTTTGGATAATATTTTAGATTAGATTAGATTAGACAATTTATTTGTCCTCAGAAAGGAAATTTATTTTCACAGAAAATGCGTATATAACACAAAGACAACTGCACATTACATATGAACTTATCACAAAAAAAATTAATAAATAAAAAATCACACAACATATACAAGAGCGTAAGACAATGGCTGATTTCCTATGTGTTTACTTGCTACACATTGAATTTGTAGAACTGCAGCAACTGGCTCCAAGTAACACAACATTACACTCAGTTATTATAAAGTCGTGCCACACCAGATGCGAACCCATAATCTCCAGGCCAAGTGCTTGTCACCCATCTTGTGGAGCCACTGGGAAAATGGAGTTCTTGCTGCTGCTGAAGTTCAGAAGTTCAAATTAGAATCAATTCAAAGTAATGAATTTGTAAATAAACACTGCATTTCGTATTTAATAGTTTCAGATGGGATCATACTTAGAAAGGCTCAATGCTTCTAACAGAAGTAACTTGTGCATCAATCCTCGCCACAGTAACTCTTGCGGTCTGGGCATGTGTCACACTGAGTGGCGAACCCACGACATAGAGCATGCGGGATGCGTGGTGTAACTTATTGAGCTAGACGCTCATACACGTTCACCAGGCTACTGAGGAGAGGTTTCAGTGTGAGAATGAGCTCAGAAAAGCACAAATTAGCATGTTGACCAGATTAGCATGCTTTGCTAACTTAATGCTAACATAGCTTATGTAGCTTATGGTTAACATGATAGCTGAAGAGACACATTAGAAAGAATGGCAACCGGTTAGCATGCTAACCAATTAACATGCTAAGCTAACTAGCATAAATCAACAAACACAGGCATGGTCAACTTCCTAGAGGTATTTCTCAGGAACGGAAGCGAATATCAAAAATCTGCTCAGTCATTTCTGTGCGGCTATGTCCAAAGATTATATGATCAGATTTTGGACAAAATTAGACACAATTTGTAGGAGTAGTGAAAAAATAATTTTTCATTTACTTCAATATGGCGAACTGGCACATTATTGAAAAATGACAAATGACATATCGTCAGAATTGGCATAACAGAGGGAAATAAATGGTACAAAAAATAACTAAATTTGGACAATATTTTCAAAAGTTATAAGCATTTTTGCAAAAATCATCATATCTCTGGAACGCTAGGTGGTGCTGTTTTCAAAGTTCTCAGGTACCTCCGGTACATGGTGTCGATGATCCCTAATTATTTTTGTACCGATATGTCAAATGGTTTAAAAGTTATTGCAATTCATGAAAAATGTCAAAGTGGCAGATACATGGGTCAGCTGATCCTGGCAAAACATCCACAGATTTGGCATGACCCAAAGAATCCACAGACACCAAGATCATGAATTTCTGACTGTTCAAAAGTTATAAGTAAAAATTAGCATTTTTGGTATCTCACGACCCATTGGTGGCGCTGTTCCCAAATTTGGCATGGATCCTCAGTTCATGGTGCTGATGAAGTGTACCAAGTTTTGTTTCGATTGATCAAAGCCAAGATACAGCCTCTCAACCAATTTCACGTCAACCTTGTTAAGTTCATGACAACTTTTGAACAAAGATGAATAAAAAAAACCTGTTCAGTCATTTATGTGTGTCTCAGACCAAAGATCATCTTAGCCAATTTTCATAAGAATTGGACTAATTCTGAAGAAGGAGTAGCGAAAAAACAGAATATTGTACTTTTCAAAACGGCCACTTCTGTAATGGGTGGAGTCTTAATTTAAGAATGTTAAATGTGTTCAGTATGAAGAGAGGAATCAAGTGTACTAAGTTTCATTTTTCTACAATAAGGGGTCCAAGAGTTATTACCATTTCAATGTTGAATTTTTTAACTGGTGGTGGCGCTATAGAGTTGGTCCTAGAGACCTCAAAGTTGGTCAGATCACCATCACTACAAGTGTGCCAGTTTTGTTCCGAATGTTCCGTTCATAGGGCTGCCATAGACTCCAATATGGAAGAAGAAGAAGAAGAAGAAGAAGAAGAAGAATAAATTAAATTCAATTAAATTCAATTCAAATCAATGCTTCATTCAAAAAAGAAAAAAACATACCAATGAAAATAGGGGCTACAGCCCCTTTCGGGGCTTGGCCCCCCAAAAAACAGTAGAACAAATATAAGAAAGAAACAAATAATGCATTACCTTTTTCATTTGACATATAAACAAAAGCATTCAAGTAAGAAAAACAAATAACCAAATGTAAAAATCCCTTTAGTCTGTTAATTACAAACAAATGTATTATTAAAGGTAGGGTATGTAATTTTTCAAAAACACTTTAGAAAACTGATTCGGGCCGAATAGCAAAACAAACTTGTAGCCAATCAGCAATAAGGGGCGTGTCTACTCGTGATGTGGAGGAGAGAGCTTTCAGTGCATGGGACGGACATTAGCCGAGCGACAGAAAGATAGAGATGGCGGATAAAAAACAAAAGAGGAAAACGTCTGCGGAAAGATAAGGCAAGAAGTAGGACCCGTGTAAAATATTGGATCAGCTTTCCAGTGCTGGAGAGAACTCAAGGAGC
>NW_015660887.1:18862-21691 GCF_001515625.1 Sinocyclocheilus rhinocerous
GCGTTTCAGAAAGGCGGGGCATAGAGGAGAAACAATAATGTACAGAATGTGGAAAATAATGTGTTTTTTAAACCTTAAACCGCAATAACACATTTCATTACACCAAATACACAAAATAATGTCCTTTTTAGCAACATCATATGACCCCTTTAACATTAATGAGACAGACAGCCTATATTAAGACCTACTGTAATGCACAGATCTAATATAATGTTAGACATCAGATGTTTATCCCCAACAGTACCCCAAACATTCAATTAAGACATAACAGATTACGTTTGCGTGAATACTTAAATACTGTAATTCTGTGTATATGTGTATATTTATCGGGATCGCCAGCACGGGTCACATATTTTTGTTTCAGATTTACCCTTTTTTCACACAAATGCCGCCATAACCTTCCCTTGCAGGCCCTTCTCCACCACAAAAGCTCTGCAGCAAAGTCACAGAAATCAAGAATAAGAAAAGTGTTGTAACAGCTCTGTTTGAAATTACAATAATTAAAATTGTCACAATCTCAAGCAGGTGTGCCCATGAGCTCCTCTAGAGGCCATTCCATCCTGGACCTTTGTCACTGTTTCACAGACTCCATTTCCCATAATAGCCCAAGTCTATAGGAACTGCACACCTGTTTCCTGTCAGTGAACTATTTAAGCAGCACACAAACACACTCACTTTGTGAAGTCTTGATTCACTGTTAGCGGATATTACTGAGCTCATTTCCATTGCCTTGCCTTGTTCTTGGACTGTTTCATTGTTTTTGTGATTGTTTGCTGCCTGCCCTGACCATTGCCTGTTTTTGGATAACTCTTTGTCATGCCTTGGGTACTGTTATTTGCTGGTGTTGGACCCTGCCTGTTTTGACTACGATCTGTGTTAATAAAAGCTCGCACTTGGATCTTCATTGTCATGGCCAGTCCATTACAGAGGACTTTGCCTAACACAGATCCAGCAGCTTTTTGAACACCAGACCAAAATGTATCCAGTATCTCGCCTCCTCTGCCTTTGTCAAGACGACTGGGCTATAGACGATTATGTGGCGGAATTTTGTAAGTTATGTCATGTCGTGGACTTTAATGATGTTGCCCTTAAGGGTATTTTTCGAAATGGACTGAAGGACAGTTTAAACAATCTAATGCCTAACAGCAACAGCTTTGCAACCCTTAAGGAATATATTGACTTTGCCTTGTTGTTGGGTGGTGCCTCATTTAGTGTGGGGATTGCTGATGAGGAACCCTGCAATCCCACAGTACCCACCACCACACCTGAACATTTTCACGTCATGTCTGGAGTTGCTCCAGTTTTGCCTGCCAAGCCAGAGCCAGCTCACGTCATGCCTGCCAAGCCAGAGACTGCTCGCGACACGCTTGCCAAGCCAGAGCCTGCTCGCATCACGCCAGCCAAGCCAGGGCCTACTCACGCCATGCCTGCCAAACCAGAGCCTGCTCATGTCATGCCTCCCAAGCCACGGCCTGCTCACGTCACCCCATAATTTACTAATGTTAACTTGGATTTTTCACCATTTAAGTAGACAAAATGGTAATGGTCTGCTAAGTACGATCTACACCACCGTAATGCCTGTCCCTGAATACCAATGTAATTTTGCAGTCGGCCTAAGAGTATGTCATGGTCTATAGCAGGGGTTTTCAACCTGTGGGGGCGCCAGCACCTGTCTAGGGGGGCGCGAGAATCCGTTAATTCAGAGACGTTCCCTTGAATTTATGAATATGAGTTAACAAATCTTTAGCCATCCACTAGGGGGCAATCTGACTCCCACTGCTAGTCGACAGTTAGAGCAGAGTTGGCTCGAGTATCAGTCACGCTCAGTGTTGCCAAGTCCGCGGTTTTCCCGCAGAATTGCGCTACTTTAACACCAGCCGCGTTTCGTAGTTTTGAGCTAGTTTTGAGTAGCAGTTAGGTGGGTTTTGTTGTGAAAACCTGGCAACGCTTATTGACAGTGTAAGATGATTTACGAGTAGCCGTGTCGGAAATCCAACCACGGATTGGCATGTTGTTATCTCAGAAACAGGCTCAGCCATCACATTGAATCAGGTAAACTGGTTATATATTTATGTTTCAGTATAATTACGCACGCTATACCAGGGGCGGTTCTAAACCCTTTTTAGGTGGGTTTCAGCACCCCTATCTGTCACCTTAGCCCCCCAAAACTATCTTAACGATCAGGCCAGTGCTGCTTCCTCGAGAAAGTTTTCATTCTCACGTGTTTTAAGTCTTGTCAGTTTAAACATTAAAGTAATTTTAAGCCATTTAAGCCCAAGACATCTCAATGCGGTACAGCTATTAAAGCAGCGAACAAAGTAATTCGGTGTGACTACAGTAATACGGGGGGCGGGGGTGGTGTTGGATGTTGGGGGGGCGTGAGTGAAATTAGACAAACTTGGGGGGGCGCATGTCCTAAAAGGTTGAAAACCCCTGGTCTATAGTGTCAAACGCAGCACTAAGATCAAGTAAAACTAGTATTGAGACAAATCCTTGGTCAGACGCTAGAAGTAAGTCATTTGTAATTTTAACAAGCGCAATTTCTGTGCTATGATGAGGCCTGAATCCTGACTGAAATTTTTCATTTTTTTGCAGGAAGGAGTACAATCGAATGGACACAACTTTTTTAGCTGCTATTGAGGTGTGATACGGCTGGGATGGGGAGGTTTAAGGGTTGGTTAAAGGGGCAACAGTATACAGGGACACAAACCTTGTTACATAAGTCCAATGCCCATAAATATACTAAATGATTAGTAATCTTTTATAAACATTTACAAATGATGTATAGTTTCAACTTTAGATTGGCTACTGCAAAAACATGAACAAATG
>NW_015660887.1:21740-29583 GCF_001515625.1 Sinocyclocheilus rhinocerous
GTTCGAAGCAGTTCAAAGATTCAGTCTCTCTAAACCCCTCCTTTCCGTGAGCCTGCGATTGGTCAGATGGCCTAGTCCATTGTGACTGGTCTCAGCGTACAGCACGTGTCGGAAAGGATACGCCTATTTCAATAGTTCTGAATTTTGAACGCTCTATAGAAAATATAAACATCTATTATTACTTTACAACTTTGCAGATCATTTACATTCACATACAACTACATTACACACCGCATGAAAGGCAATATTGGAAATGGCATAATAGGGACACTTTTAGATTTGTAAATAGAGGTCTACACAACAAACAAAGACCAACAAATGAAGATCATATGAACTGAAAGTTTACTAACATTTTAAGCATTTAAATTTACATTAAATAATCTTATGTTAATCATTAGGTAATGTTTAGTTAGTTCATTAGTAAACATTAACAAGAACATTATCTCATATTTATAGCTATGTGAATATATATTAACTAATGATCTGTTATGCATTATATAATGTTTTTTTAATGATTTATAAATGAAAGTTATTATAAAATGTTACCACTTTTTCTAATATTTTAGACATAAACGGAAGATTTGAAATGGGTCTGTAATTTGCCAATTAATTTGGATCAAGTTGCGGTTTCTTAATGAGAGGCTTAATAACCAGGGGTTGACAGCTGTTAATGCACAATTACCATTTTAGATCGACAAACCGTACTGTATAATATTTCTATTCAAACTGAAAGCATAAATCTAGGCTACCCGCTGCCGTTTTCAAAACACAATGCAAAACTGTGACATTTCATTCACAGACGCTCTACTACAATTGGCAGCGCTAAACCCGGAAGCGCATATACTTACTTGTCGGCAACCCGCCAAAATAAAAGCTTGCTGATTTTAAGTTTGAAAATGAAAAATTTAAATAAATCAAATTAAAAATAATAATTAAGGTTCAAATTAAAATAATAATAATAATACAAATTTAAAAACATATTAGCATTTTATTTTTAAGTTTACTATAAAAATTATTGTATTTATATTTAATACTCCCTTTTTATTTTAAAATAAAATAGTATTATCACACGTTATTATATATATATATAAAAAAAAACGAAATAAAGTGCAATAATATTATCACTATTATTATTAATTTATTTTAGGCTGGATTATACAATGCAGTCAAAGGTTGTACATTAACAATTGTATTTCTAATAGTTTCGATTTTCTCAGTGAAGAAATTCATAATGTCATTACTACTAAACTGTGATGGAATATTCAGTTCAGGTGATGTCCTATACTCTTTCAATAATTTAGTGGGAATGGGATCTAGTAAACATGTTGATGGTTTAGATGTAATGATTAGTTTATTTAGTTCTTCATTGTCCTATAGTTGTAAAGCACTGTAATTGTTCTTTAGGGGCAGTAACAGAGGCTGGATTATACAATGCAGTCAAAGGTTGTACATTAACAATTGTATTTCTAATAGTTTCGATTTTCTCAGTGAAGAAATTCATAATGTCACATATTAATATCTGTATTAAATAGATACCTTGGATTGTTTTGGTTATTTTCTATGAGTTTGCGGAAATGCTTTTAGAGCCTTTTTGTAGCGGGATATGCTTTCTTTCCATGCGATTTTTAAAGACCTCTAAATTAATTTGTTTCCATTTGCGCTCTAGGTTACGAGTATCTCTCTTGAGAGCCTGAGTCTTACTGTTGTACCATGGTGCAGTACTTTTCTCTCTAACCCTTTTTAATCTGATGGGTGCCACAGTATCTAATGTATTAGAGAAGATTGTGTCCTTACTGCTAGTCATTTCTTCTAGTTCATTTGTTTTTGTGGGAACACTGAGCAGCTGAGACAGATCAGGCAGGTTATTTGTGAATCTATATTTAGTGGTTGGGATAATTGTTCTACCTAGTCGATAACGCGGAGCGATATGACAAATATCAGCGTTATTAAGTACACATGTTACAAGGTAGTGATCAGTAACATCATCACTTTGTCTTTGCTGACATTTTGTATGACCCCAAATGAGTTTAGTAAATCTGTAAATGCAACCCCTAATGCATCATTTTTATTATCAATGTGAATGTTAAAATCTCTGGCAATCAATGCTTAATCAACATTGACCAGTAGGTATGAGAGAAAATCTGCAAACTCTTTTAGAAAATCAACATAGGGCCCTGGAGGTCTACACATGGTAGCCAAAAACAAAAATGCATGCGCTACTATCGATGAAGTTGGAAGAACAACAAAGACTTTGATTTGAGGTTTGACTTTCTAGTCATATGGTGCATAGCGTCTTGGAGATATTGTCTGACAGAAGATCTGCTCCTGAGAGGTCCTCGCCCGGGGCCTGGCTCTCGCCTTCCGCTGCTGTAGCACCAAGCGTCCATGGTGTCCCAGCGCCAGCGTGAAGGAGACCTGGGATGATCGCATCCTGGGTGCACGGACACTGATCAGAGAAACACACGGAGTAGAGGTGGTAGGAGTATTAACATCGTGCAGGAATCTTAACGCAGATTTGTGGGGATCAGCGCAGGATGACTCAAGCACTGTTCTCCGCTCTCGTAGCTGGGCCTGCTTCTCCAGTAGATCGTGGATATGCTTCTCCATGGCCTCCAGCTCCAACCGCACCGTGTGCAGCTCGATCATGTCCTCACCTGCACTCAGAGGTAGACACACATTCGACACATTCGCCATTTAAAACAAATAACAGTAAGTTTCTGAGTAAAAAGTGTGTAAACAAGACAACGGTGGCCGGGGGCCACGCTGCTGATGCTAACCTGCTAAGGTAGTAGCGGATGTTCGGAAAATTGGATAAAACTAGCAATTTCAACCCGTTCTGATTGTTTTTGATATGAATTACTATCGCGGATGTATGTTCATCTGCTGTAAAAATGTCTTTCACATGGACCTGGCCCTACATCCCTCCCCCTGTTCCGCCTCCACTCCACCTCCCTCCTGGACTTATGTCTGTTCTTGTTTAGGAGCGCCCGGGGGCCGCTTAAGGGGTGGGAGGGCTATGTCACGATCTCCAGCTGGAGTGCCCATGAGCTCCTCTAGAGGCCACTCCATCCCGAACCTTTGCCACTGTTTCACGGACTCCATTTTCCATAACACCCCATGCCTATAGGAACTGATCGCATGCACATCTGTTTTCTGTCAGTGGACTATTTAAGCAGCACACAAACACACTCACTTTGCAAAGTCTTGTTTCACTGTTAGCGGACATTACTGAGCGTATTTCCATTGCCTTGTTTAGTCTTGTTATTGCCTTGCATTGTTCTTTCCTTGCCTTGCCTTGTCTGTTTTTGGACCTTGGACTGTTTCATTGTTTTTGTGATTGTTTGCTGCCTGTCCTGACCATTGCCTGTTTTTGGATTACTCTTTGTCACGCTTTGGATACTGTTATTTGCTGGTGTTGGACCCTGCCTGTTTTGACTATGATCTGTGTTAATAAAAGCTCGCACTTGGATCTTCATTGTCATGCTCGGTCCGTTACAAAAAATAAACTACAACTTAAGATTTAAAAATATGTTTTATTCATTTCTGTAGTATACTCACTCAAAGCCTTTGATGGCAGCATTTCTTCATCAGTCACTCTCCACCTGATTAGTACACGTGTGTGTTCTTGTAACATCTGTCCTTGTAACATCCAGACAAGATTCAAGTTGCCTCTGTGATTTTTGTGCTCAATACTACATTTAAAAAAAAAATCCAACAAAAATGTTCCTCAATTTATCAACAGTACTAATTGACAAATAAAACAGATAACTTTAGTTACTTTATGTCGGTTTGTTTGTTTGCATTACTTACATTCATTTAAAGTAAGCAGTGTTGACAACAGTGAATTCTATTACATAACAGCACACATACTCCAATGTCTATTTCATATCTATTAGATGTGTTCATCTGCAATTCTTATCGAACATTTTCCTGTCAGATATTAAATCAGTGGCGGTTCTACATTGAATTATACCCTGGGCGAGACCCCCTTAACTATTGCAATTACAACAGGAAACACACTTTTTAAGGTGCACAATCTCCACCTCCAACATTGCCAAAAGACAATGAACACACTTCTGCACAAAATATGACAGTATAAGTTATCAGAACTTAAATAAATATACACTATATACATAAATGTGCTAAAAATATATACAATCAGATATATAAAAAAATGTAACAAGAGCCATGATTTAAGTCCCGATGTCCTCTACAGTGGACATGTATGAAATCAATGCCCTGTTCTGTAACAGAAAGTAATTTTTTGATTTGAAACCCCATAACGTTTTGACATAACGTCTGAGATGTTGGTTTATGAAATAGAATTTGAAAAGTAGTCCGGTTTAAATTATAATTACAGAGATTTGAAAATTCCGTTGGCTAATTACAGGGCCTAACGTTAACCCAACTGATGGAAATAAATAATAACTGAACTTGTAACAGTTTTGTTGCAAAGCACAATATTATGGTGAAATTAGATCTCGTGTTTGTTGAGTTAAAACCGAATTATTGTTGTATAAGCATAGCAAGCATCATAGCAAAAAGGCTAACAAACTTAAGAGTTATACCCACCAATTAACATTAGCCCTTCATTCATGACATGGATACCATAATAATCATACAGAGAGAACACAGTTGCATACCTTTATCTTTTGCTCGTTTCTCCTCTTCTTCTTTTCTTTTTTTCTAAATTGGGCACCTGATGGCTTTGACCTTTTCCTGTCCATCTCTGTGTTTATTTGGCACTCGACAATCAACAGATTTCCCATCCCCCCAACACTGTCACTCACGACCAGAAGTCAAGACTAAACCAATTCACCTTGGTGACCACATAATCGTTTTGTATTACCTATCTTTATTAGCCATTTCACACAATTCAGAAAAACAAAAATGTGCAGGAACTATAGGCCTGTATTTATAATATTATGAATGAAATGTGCGTTATTTGGAAGAAAGTCGAGGTGTGACTGACTTTAGCCCACTAATTCCATTAGAGTATTGCTCTATACAGTGGATCCCCCCCGCTTTGGACACGTACGTGTGCTTACTGGAGTTCCCCTGTTAGCTAAACATAATAAAACGTGTTTTTACAGCAAAATCACAAATATAATATACTATTTTTACACCTTCAACAATTCAGCAGTTTACTCTACAGTAGTTCAACAATTGTGATATTGACACAAGGAACCATGTTTTTGGTTTCTAATACTCACATTTGAAAACACCCTCGTCGTGTTTTCAGTCATGTTCGGTTATGAAGTATCATCTTCTGTGGCCTTCTGGGATAGCGAAGTAACCATCAGACGAGCACTTCAGAATCTGGGCTGAAGCAGTAGGCCATTTGTGGATTTCTCGCCTACTCTTTGATGAATACTGAGGTTTCGGACATACTACTCTATTCACGTACTGTTTACTCCTACTATATAGTAGGCAAGTAGGCATATTTGAACACAACTTTAGTATACACACGTCCGAATCTCGCAAGAATCAGTACACCACCCAGGTAATTCTCACCTACTCTTTTATGAATACTAAGGATTCTGACATACTTATTTGTTCGCCTACTGCTTTTTGCCTACTATATAGTAGGGAAGTGTGTGGTTTCAAATGCATCGAGGGTTTCTTCTTGCTTCAGATTTGGTAGATCATTATAGCTCAAAAAGATCAGTGTCCTATTTGCATATAATCTAGAATAAAATGTAATAGCAGTTTTTGTCATCATTAAAGGATCTGAAGTAATACTTTCATCAGGTTTCATCAGTGCATGAGATTATTATGAACAACCTTCTTCTATTGGCAGGTCTGCAAATGCTTTTTAAAAAGCTATCATTTGTGATGTGTTATCTAAGTCTCTTGATACCAGGTAAGAAAAGTTAGTTAACTATCTAGATTATGTTGACCATTGATACCATGTAAGAAAAGTTAGTTAACTATCTAGATTATGTTGACCATGTTAGTACAGTAGGTCTATTTCTGCCCCCTTTCTCATCTAGAAAATGGTGGGAAGAGGAAGAGGAGAGAAGAGGAAGGTAAGTCTAACTTACCATTTTGGAAGGTAACTAAAGGAAATTTCATAGTATCCCATCTGTAAGGGTAAATGTTGGCTGTTGACCTGTCAGCCACAGGCAAACTGTTTATTTTAATAATCTGTGTTTCCAATTATGGTGTTAAATAGATTTGAATTTTGATTTCTAATGATTACTTGTTGTGATATAGTGTCCAGAATAAGATAAGCAGTGTAGGCCAGTTCTACTTAAAACCAGAACAGTCCAGACCTCCAGCACATACATAAGTCAGACCAGCACAGCCCAGACCTCCAGCACAGGCCAGACTTCAAGCACAGGCCCATGTCAGACCAGCACAGCTCAGACTTCCAGCACAGGCCTAAGTCAGACCAGCACAGCCCAGACCACCAGCACAGGCCCATGTCAGACCAGCCCAGAGCAGGCCTAAATCAGACCCGTATAGACCTAAGTCAGACCAGCACAGCCAGGACCCTATGAAATCAATTTTATAATTTTTTTTCCAAATTCCATTTAATTTTTTTTCCAAATTATTTTTTTTCAAGTTTCAATATTGATCTGTTTTAATGGTTAAATGGTTAAATTAAAAAAAACATGTTTAAAGCTGCAGTCCGTAAGTTTTGCCTCTTTGTCGCCATCTCTGTTTGAAACCTGGAATTGCAGTTACTTGCGGAATTATCTTCCTTGCGTGGGTTGTACTCTGGCACGGCTCCAGCGCGGATGAATCTAATGTTTTGAGGAGTATGTGTGGCAGTCAGTCACCGCACCGGTGGGAATCCTATACTTCGCAATCACAGATTCTAGCCTACGTCTTGGAATATGACCCAAATAAGAATTTTCCCCGGATATTGTCATCTGAACAAGTAACAAGTCTGCCACGTTTGTTCTGACCAACTGAGGAAAAATTGTCTCTATAAAATAAAAGAATCTCTAATTATTATCTCATACCAATCGAATTTCATACCAAGAAATTATTTTAACCCAAAAAGCAAACTATTCCCTTCGAACTGGTTGTCTTTAAAATACAAATCTTGTGTAATCCCAGGCTATCTGTAATCAGAAGCACATTGAAAACTGGAAAATAATTTAATTTCATTCACATGTGCTTCATATAATCCTTTCTGGATCACAATCCGCCATCAAAATGATTTTTTGACATTTAATTATTCTAGCTGCTGTGAGAAAAGACTAACGATCTGCCACCTGCAGGATCCTCACATGCGATAGCCTAGTAGCCTAGTAGCCATAACTTCTTTATGTTTACAGACGTGATGTAATGACGTGGCAGCATGCTTGAATTTCCCGCGAAAACCTACCCGTACCACTCAAATTAGAAAACATTATTATAAGCTAATCGTTGTGAATCGGGCTAAAGTAAGGCGATAGTTTCGAACACTGGCTGGTTATGTACTTGCTCAAATATTGATTTTGGATAATTTTTAACCAAAAAAAGTTACGGACTGCAGCTTTAATTAATTGAAATAATGAATCTTACACAATTTAACAGCAATTTATTAAAAGTTGTAAAAAAACAACAAAAAAAGTAAGGCCTATGAAATTCGTTTTATTTATTGTTTTTCTCAAATTCAGTTTTATTTGAACCAAATTCTGTTTTCCATTAATTTTCTGGATTCTACTTTAATGGTTTCATTAAATTTTAATAATTAAAAGCATCTCTAATTAATTGATTATATATATATATATATGAGCAATATCACTCTCGTACTCGAGCGATACCTGCTCTATATCAGCATGGCTGTGATTAGGCCAGAGGCACGAGGCCGCAGGCAATCACAGCCGCTGATATAGAGCCGGTATCG
>NW_015660887.1:29886-36746 GCF_001515625.1 Sinocyclocheilus rhinocerous
GCGTCACTTTTAGAATTCGTATCAAGGGCATGTGCTGCTTCAGTTAGTGCTGCTTCGGTTATTAGTGAGAAACAATGCGGCAAGACGTGCATCCAAATGAGAGAGAGAGAGAGACCGTCAAGCTAGACGTTTCTTCTTATATTAACTAACGTACTCTATGATTAGCTCAGTGAATAAAAAAAAAAAAACATAGACCCGGCTAGAACAAGCGGAGTGATACAAAATTGTGAAAGGGCGTTCCTGTAGCGATACCAGTACAATATCTCACAGTTCTCAACCAATAAGATTTGAGAAGCAGAACGAACTGTTATATATTTTCCTGTAGCGATACCAGTACAATATCTCACGTTTCTCAACCAATCAGATTTGAGAACCAGAACAAACTGTTGTATATATATATATATATATATATATATATCCTGCCTGCCTGCCTGCAATACTGTGTTGTGTATTTACATTTTTATTTTTTCTGGTAAATAAATTCTGGCAAATATTTTTTTTCTGGTAAATATTCCTTAAAATAAATAACGTTTTAATAATAATTGTATTAGTAGTAGTAGAAGTAGTACTACATTAAGTATGTCTGTCACAGTTTCTTTGTTTCTCTTTGTATATTATTTTTTTTTCTCAAAAGAAACTGTAAAATGCTCATGAAATGACTCTTAGAGCAGTTCTCGAGATTATGTTTATGTGTTCATGTACTCATATTGAGGCGGCAGAAGCTGAAAACACCACACTTCAGTATGTGTGTAGTAAATAAAACATTATTCACACAGAGACATGTACAACACGCAGGATTCATATATTTAAATAGTCTTTTTGCGGTTTAATATTCACAGACAGTAGTCCATATAGCATATAGATTTAAATGTACTGACCTTCAAATTCTGTGACATTCTGCTTTATACAGTAAATTCCATTTTTTATGACTGGATTCCGCGATTCCGTATGGGTTTTCATAGGGCCCAGACTTTCAGCACAGGCCCAAGTCAAACCAGTGCAGCCCAGACCTCCAGCACAGGCCAAACCTCCAGCTAAGGTCTTTCCAAAGTCATAATAGGAAAATGCTTGTTATAGTGATTTAATATTTGGAAGAGTAGAAAACTAGTTTGGTATTATGTGTCACACAGATATAGTCTCTTACAGCTCTTATTTTCTCAAAATTTGATGGCCATCATAACTTGGGACTGGATGCATGAACTGCTCAAGACTAGGCTTACAAGATGTAGAACCATCTGATTATTATTAAATATGTGCAACAACTTATACTTTTGTAGTTAAGGTTTAGCTCAAATTGTTATGAGTTAAATTGACATGAATAAACCATTAATGACTAATCTGTCATTTTTGTAAAACAATCATAATTGCGATTGTTAACAATAATCTGGATGTAACCACTGTTACTTATGCAATTATGAAGCACGTCAGTCTTATGGGATAGGCTTTACCATGAAATTGTGTGTGCTGAAATCATGTTTTCAGTCCTGGCATACCATGTACTGATGATTGGCCAGACATTTGGAGTAAAAGCAAATGGTGAGGTTTTTAAATCAAATAACCCTTGGTTGGGGTGCAATAATAAGAGGATTGGTATTTTATTGTTCAATCTGACTTATGAATTCATATGGTCTTTTACTTTTTTCACCATTGGTAAAATGAAAGCAGAGACTATTGATCCAGTTAAATTAATATTAAAGTGACTATAGAATAACATTACAGCTTATTTGGGTTTTTGAAGCCCTATGTTTGTGTTTTTCTAATTATTTTGAAGTTTACATTTTAGTCTAACAACATGCAATTCTTGACCTAGCTGTCTTTGTATGAAGCATGGTTTGTGGTATTTGAGGTATTTGATTTTAACAGTGTGGAAACAAATAAAATCAGAAATAAACATACAAATAAGAAGGAAGTAAGAATCAAATAAACAAATTAAACAGCATTAAACTAATTTCATTGGTTATTTTCTTCATTACAGGATGCCTGGTCTGTTCTAATGTTGGATCAACAGGGGTCTTCAAAGAACAAGGTGTCCAGGTTTCCATGGAGTCGTCTACATTTCAAATTCAAGGTTTCAACAATGAAAACAGAGACATTGTTTTATGTTCATTATGGAACAAAATCAAAAGACATTTTTGCTCAAAAGCACATGCTCTTGCTGAAAAGACAGAGAACTTAAAAAATATGTATGCAATGAACATATCATTACTAAAAGAGACTTACTCACATACCACATATTACCTTGCCAAAAATAATCGCCCCTTCACAGATCACAAAGCAAAAATGGGACAAATTCTGCATTCCTGTTTCAGTGCCACCAAAAATATCAAAAACATTGCGAAAGAAATACTGTGTTCAATTGTGAACAACACTGTTAGCTCCTCGAGCAAACTATCTGTACTTATAGATGAGGTATCCACCCTGAGTAGAAAAACCACCATGATTGTTAACTTCAAAGCCTCTATCCTAGGTGAACCACCAGAGTTCATATTTCTTGATCTAGTGGAAATTCAGGACCAGACATCTGAAGGAATAACTGATGCTTTTATGAGTTGCCTAACAAAAGCAGGATTCACAGAATAGTGTCTAAAACAAAACTGGGTGTCCTTTGTCTCAGATGGTGCTAGTGTTATGGTGGGCAAGCACTCTGGTGTGTCAACAAAATTGAATTGATTGCCAAAACTGCTCACTTGGCTAGAACTTCTCACATAGGCTAACACTGGCAGTTTCTGATGCTCTAGATAACGTTACTGCTATCAATCACTTCAGAGTCTTTGTTGAAAAATTGCACAACATCTATAGCAAGTCAAACAAAAACCAGAGTGAGCTTTTAGAATCAGCAGCTCGCAGGTTCTCAAAATTGGCAGAGTCTTAGATGTTGGATGGGTTGCCAGTAGTTTTCGGAATGTTCAGGCTGTCTAGACATCTTTTACTGCCCTTGTCAGGCACTTTGAAAAGGCCTCCAATCATGACCAGAGGAACTGCACCGAGAGACAGACATACAGAGGCTTATGTGACAGGCTTAAAAGTCCAGAATTTCTCTGTGACCCTGGTTTGATGTATGATACCTTACTTGAATTGTCCATCGTCTCCGAGGAATTGCAAACGCAAACTATGACTCTACTCAGAGCAGATCTTCTTGTGAAAAGAGCAATCAGGGTTTTAGCATCATTTAAAACTCAGCCAGGGGGTAAACTTTCAGCTGCTTTGGAGGCAAAAGATCATGGCAGATTCAAAGATCTGCACTTGAAGTCAAATCTTAAGATTAAGTCTATAAACACTGAAGAATCATTGCAAAGCCTAACTGGCAGTGTACAAGAACGTCTTCCTTTTGAAGAAGACATCCTCAAAGATTTAAGCATTCTGGATACAAGTAGGTGGCCATCAGAGCCTGACATTCATTATGGTGAAGCAGAGGTTCGTAGGCTTTGTGCACGTTTTAATTTGTGGGCTGACTAGGCCATTAGGGGAATTCAATACTTAATTGAA
The DNA here is from genome assembly GCF_001515625.1 of Sinocyclocheilus rhinocerous. Classification (NCBI taxonomy): domain Eukaryota; kingdom Metazoa; phylum Chordata; class Actinopteri; order Cypriniformes; family Cyprinidae; genus Sinocyclocheilus; species Sinocyclocheilus rhinocerous. Next base: position 33,373 of record NW_015660887.1, read on the forward strand.
CCTCCCCAAACTGAAAGTCAGAATTTTAAACCCCTTAAGAACTGTATGCAGACCTTTCCTGCCAGCACTGCAAAATGCGAAAGAGGTTTCAGTCTTATGAATACCATCTTGACTAACAAGAGGTCTGTGCTTCTTGTTTCAAATGTTTCACATTTGAGAATGATTAACCTCAATGGCCCACCTATTTCACTGTTCAACCCAGATAAATATGTATAGTCCTGGACAAGACATCATTGCACTGAAAAAGACCCACAGTCACGGCAATGTAAATCTGAAACTAGATAGAAAATCTTTTTGGAACATACTGTAACTGAATAAAGAATGCATAATTTAAAAATGTCATACTTTTATAACTGATATTGTTTTTTTAGAGTATACAATGAGTTTAGAAATGTATGCACAAATGACGGATTGTAAATGTAATTTACATATAATATAAATCGATATATTACTAATAAACTAAACAAACACATTTCTGTCATTTTTGGCCACATTTATTTGGGATTTGGGTTGGGATGGATAATAGTATACCACTTTTTTAGGACTACACCACTGATCTGCACTTTGTTGTTTAAGATGAGAGAATTTGTGAGAGTGTGCAATGCTGTAAAAATGCATAAAAAGAAATATGATGTAACATGAGCAGATCTAAATTTAATGCTGCAATCGACCATTTTAATTTCATTTTCATTTAATTTGTGACCGCTGTATTAGATTTAGTTAGTGCAGGGGCATTTTCCCCCAAGCCGCCGTTAATTTCAGACCTGTGGTCAGGGGAAGCCTTGCCCAGCCTTACTCACACTCTGCCTATGATCTTACCATCATCATGAAGTGAAAACGAAGATCCACTCTGCCAGTGTAACTTATCAATGTTGCTGTCTGTAAATACCTTCAGAAAAGAGCGTGTTCTATAAAGAACATACGTGTAGGTATAAGGGAACAATGTGTTACGTTTGGGTAATAAGTGTCACGGGTGCACTGCTGAGCGGATTGAGTAGCAAGGAACGGAGAGAGACGAGGAGTACATCAATCCAAATGGGTTTAATTAATACAAAGGAACACGGAACACTCACGTAATACATGTAGACATAGACATAGACAATACCTGACGCTGGAGCACACACAGGGAACACTATTTATACACACAGGAGGAGGGGATGACGAGACACACCTGGGAGCAATGAAACATCATGGGAAACACCTGGGACAAATTAAACATGGGAAAGGAAGGCACATGAGGAGCAAAACAACCACAAAACACGGAACAGAGTCTGACATAACGCCCCCCTCCGGAAGGCGTGTCCTCACGCCATATACATGATTGCAAAGATACTATTTAAACTGAACTTAGCTGGATGATGACATCACTGAATTCAATGATGAACTGCCTTTAACTGAAAAATTAGTGTTTACTATTGTCATTTTGCATTATTGACACACTATTTTCCTAATTAATGCTGTTCAGTTGCTTTGACACAATCTGTATTGTTAAAAGCGCTATATAAATAAAGGTGACTTGACTTGACTTGACACAGGAGGAGGGGATGACGAGACACACCTGGGAGCAATGAAACATCATGGGAAACACCTGGGACAAATTAAACATGGGAAAGGAAGGCACATGAGGAGCAAAACAACCACAAAACACGGAACAGAGTCTGACAATAAGGGGGTAACAACCAGATATGCAACCTGCAAAGAACTGCGTAAGTAAACTGAAGTTACAGTGTAACTTTTTTGTAATTATAGTGTACCTATTCAGTACCTCTGTGTAGGTATAAGGGAATAATACGCAAAGTTTGGGGAATAAAGGTAACACAGGCATTTACAACCTGTAAAATTACAAATTATTTATACTGTAAGTATTTTGAAGCCAAGAGGTACCTATTCTAATATTATGTGGTATGTATGGCCTAAACAACAATCTTAAGTTTGGGAATGATTTAGAAAGACGATATATACTTTTTATAATTTTATATTGGTATTTTATTATAGGTATAGGTATTTTTTAACCATGGGGTACACATTCTATTATTAAAGGATGGACATGATGGAGATTATTACTGAACAACAAAACTGGACATCTAGGGAAATTAGTTAATGAGTTTCTGCTATGATTTATAATTCACAAGTCTACTTACCTTATGATTGCATGATATACCATCAATGTTCAATGCAGCTTAAAACAAGCTTACCTCTTTCCAGCTGTAAAAAATAAATAAAGAGGGTTTAATTTGGCCATCGAAAAGTAGTGCAATATTTTTCTCTGTAATTACTGTGCAAATATACACTTGTTATGTGTTTAAGTCCAACTAGTTCCTCACTTGTTCCATGTAGTTACAGGGTAAATACAACATTTGCGGGCTGTAAATTAAAGTGGTGCTTTGTTCCTCCCTTTTTCCATGTAGTTACAGGGTAAATACAACATTTGCGGGCTGTAAATTAAAGTGGTAAGTGGCTACAACAAATTGCTCTGAAACGATTGTTTATACATTAGGTCATACATACATACATTATATATCAGGTAATGTATCAATAAACATGGTGGACTGTTTTATTTAATTCAAATATTGTTTGCAATTTACTATAGGCCTACTGCTGGGTTAAATTAACCCAAAATGGGTTTTAAAATTAAAATCACACACAATAGGACAAAAATAAAATTTATTACACCAGTTCAGAAAAAAAGCAAAGCAACTCCATACTTATACAGTTAAACCAAATTCTTTTGAAAAGCTTGTTTAAGAATAAATTGATTGTTGTTTTTCACCCACTGACGAAGTTAAACTATTATGGCCAAACCATCACGCCAATAAACACACAGTAAGTCAAGATTAAACTGTATTATAACGAACTGACAGGATTTTACTGTCTTTGATTTTACCGTTTTGATCCACTTCCTCAAGCACCATTTTGACTATCGTTAGTTCAGTTCCCGGTTTTACCGCTCATCAGTCGCTGCTCAATGTTGTGAGAACATACTCGGACAACCCTCCAGTTTTAAAAGAACACATTCCAGTCAGTTAAAAAAATCGCTCTCCTCTTCGTTTTGATTAGTTTTCTTGTATTTTCTACACATATTCCTGTCATGAGCGCCGCAAACACAGATAGACTCGTCTCAAGCGCCATTCCAGCTGTTTCCAGTTCGCACTCACCATATTCACTGCTCCAGTTTTAAAGGAACACACTCCAGACAGTTTCAAAGTTGTCCCTCGTCTGCGCTTCGATTAATTTTGTTCTATTTTCCCACACATGTTCCCGTCTTAAGCACCGCAGTCACGGATTTCGTTGCACACAGAGCCGTTCACGTTTGAACTCACGTGACTTGCTGCATGCTCTCATTCACGTCCTCCACATTCATAACCCAGCAACGT
>NW_015660887.1:36887-46488 GCF_001515625.1 Sinocyclocheilus rhinocerous
AAAGTCAAGATTAAACTGTGTATTATAGCGAACTGACAGGATTTTTACTGTCTTTGATTTACCGTTTTGTTCCACGTCCTAAGCACCATTTTGACTATCGTTACTTCAGTTCCCGGTTTTACCGCTCATCAGTCGCTGCTCAATGTTGTGAGAACATACTCGGACAACCCTCCAGTTTTAAAAGAACACATTCCAGTCAGTTTAAAAAATCGCTCTCCTCTTCGTTTTGATTAGTTTTCTTGTATTTTCTACACATATTCCTGTCATGAGCGCCGCAAACACAGATAGACTCGTCTCAAGCGCCATTCCAGCTGTTTCCAGTTCGCACTCACCATATTCACTGCTCCAGTTTTAAAGGAACACACTCCAGACAGTTTCAAAGTTGTCCCTCGTCTGCGCTTCGATTATCTCATTCACGTCCTCCACATTCATAACCCAGCAACGTCGGGTTACTTATTACTGATATCAACCCAAACTGGGTCAAATCAAGCCAGCTTCCTAACCCAACAGTCTCAACCGAGTGTTTGGATTGAAAAAATTACCAGCGTGTTTTATATGTGAAGGCTATAAAAAAGTACACAGTGTATGTTTTTGCTAAATCGCTTGCAAATATAAGATGGTTGTTAGGTCATACATACCACGTAATATGAGAATAGGTACCCCTTAGTTTCAAAATACTTACAGTATAAATAATTTGTAATTTTATGTAAGTTTATTCCCCAAACTTCGCATATTGTTCCCTTATACCTACACGGAGGTACTGAATAGGTACACTGTAATTACAAAAAGTTACGCTGTAAATTCTGTTTACTTACGCAGTACATTGCGGGTTGTAATCTAAAGTGTTACCCAGTAATTGTCATCTCTAATACTCTCTTTTTCTGCTTCATCATTTAAACCTGTAATACCTTCTTGCAACTTCCTTGTGACTCAAAACACCAGTAATGATACAATCATTAGACAAAACTTTTTTTATTCTTACTCGCAGTACTTTCAGAAGCATTTACACTCACCTCTTCTCTTTCACTGGCTTCATTTTCATCCTTTGCTTCTCCTTCCACCCCTTGAGCACCTGCATTACTCAGAAGCCTTTCCTTTGCATTAGCTCCGCTATTCTCATCTATCAAACCTGATTTATGAGGGCCGGAAAATCTCTTATGGTCAGTGTCTCCGCACTCAAAACACAAATTGTCAGAACTTACTTATGAACTCTCAGCATAGGTCACTTGAAACAATACACCCAATGTTTTAATAGGAGATGACAAAAGCATGAAAACTTGTCATCTAAAAAACAACAAAAAAAAATGTTTAAAAAGCGGATTTGCAACCCAAAGGAATCACTTTTACAGCACTAGCCATCTTTGCAAAGCGAGTTGATTCTTGTACGATCACATCACATTTGACAACAGGGGACACACGGAAACAGGGAAATTGTCACTTTTGTAGCTGGAGCAAACAGAAGTGTAATAGGTACAAGTGTTCCACTTTCAATTAGCCTGATTACTAATTATTCGTTTGACAACAGGCTTGTTCATATGAGATGCAGAAACAATGTTTTATGGCCTACCTGTTCTCCTATTGCTAACAGCACCTCCTCGATCATTGTACCTGCCTCTGGAATGCACCTAAAACCATTTAGAAGTGAGAGAGACCCTCCACTTGGATAGAAAGCCATCCCACTTTACTGAAACGCCATGCAAACTTAAACAATCCAATATCAACTGTGAACCAAGAAAAAAAAGGAAAACAAAGATAAATTGTGTGAAGAAAAAGTTATAGAAACTTTGCACTCTTTCACGTGCCTCTCATACCATGCTCACTCCCAGCATGCAACAGTGAGACAGAGAGAGACAAAAGTGCTGGGCTAGTGTTGTCATGTCAATAGCATCCCCAGCCTAATGCCATATCAAACATCTGATTAGTTTCTCTCTGTAACACATTTATGAATAGAACAGTGTAATCTTCATCACAGCAGGGATTAATATTAAAACAAAGTATGACAAAAAATAATTGTGTAATCTACAATTTGTTTTTGAATGGGATCCCTGGTGTGGAATTACACTAAGAGCTGTAATTTTTCCGCAAAAAGTCACTTTTTATATCAAATGTGTTTATCACACCAAACAATAACAGTTGGATTCTCTAAAATATCTCGGATGCTCTAAAATGTCTAAAACATAGCATACATCCAGATCCTGGATGAATGCAAAGGAGTGGGTTAGGTTTCTATGTATTTTTGCCTCTGAATTCTGTTTGTTAGTATGTGTCCTCATGCTGCGCTTGAAAGCAATGTGAGTGTATATAAAACACTTGTAAACTTCAAAAACGAAAAATAGAAAGTTAAGAACAGTGACAGATGATTTAATATGTTAATATGCAGGTAACCATCCAAAAATGCAGCATTCCTGCACCTCAAACAATATAGCATTGTGCTAGCAAACCAAACATCAAAATCATGGGTTTCACAAGGAATATATGAACTGTATGCGTTCAATGCGGTGTCGCTTTGGATAAAAGCATCTGCCAAATGCACACATGAATACAATCTATTATTTGTAAGGTCTAATTTGTGTCTCTCAGTAGGGATGCTAAAATAAGTGTTGCAATATTTTACAAATAAGTAAAAAAAGACTGTTAACTGTTAAAAATTAACAATTTAGTCTGTCAGTGACAGACAATGGCCATTTGTACTGAGCTAAACAAAAACAAATCTATATGAGCAAACATACATATATTTACAGATGTTAATTTTAACAGATGCCAGTCATAATGACAAGTAGATAGCATTGATAAAGGCATCTACGTCTATATGGCATTTACATTATAATGACTGGCATTGGGTAAATGCCTGTGTTAATCCAACAAGTGAGACTGTTTCTGGGGTAATAGGTCATGGCAACAGGGTGTAAGGGAAACAGGTATATTTAGCTCAAATGTAATTAATTATAATTTTTATAGGGAATTTGGACAGAATCAATGTTTTATGGATGATCAACTGAATCGGCCAGCGATTCATTGAACAGGCCATATAACATCAACTCTGCAATGAATATTAATATCCAAAGTATAGTGAAAACGTCATGGTTACGTATGTAACCCTCGTTCCCTGATGGTGGGAACGGAGACGTTATGTCGTGATGACATTAGGGGTCTAACTTGGGAGCCCAATCTCTGAGTTTAAGAGAAAACGCCAATGAAAATTGGCTAGTGGATTTTGCACGCTGAGCCACTCCCCATGCACACGGGTATATAAGGCGACAGCGCACATCCACTCATTAGGTTTGATGCTGAGGAGTCGAGAACGTGTCCCGGCAACAGCGAGTGACTCAAGGTTGTGGCATGGGGACATAACGTCTCCGTTCCCTCCATCAGGGAACGAGGGTTACATACGTAACCGAGACGTTCCCAATCTGTTGGTCACTACGAGTTATGTCGTGATGACATTAGTGGTCTATGGAAAATAGGGATGCACCGATAACACTTTTTCCAGTACTCGCCCGATACCGATACTTCTATTTTTGGTACTTGCCGATACCGAGTACCGATACCGATATTTTTATTGCATTTGTACATTTTTTAAATATTGGGTACAGAAACCAAAAGGGTATGTATAATGTTAGTTAATGGAAAATGCCACAACCTGAACACCGTCACAACCCTGTGGCACTGCAAATGTTGACAAGCCGTAGCGTGTCAATACAAAGCTACGCTAAGGTCATAACCTTCCCAAAGTCCCAGCGCAAATTCACTGACCTTGGTACCGAAGGGGACCAAATGGTGAGTACATCGCTGCTGGAGAAGGCCATGCTGCTGTTCCATCCACAAAAAAATTTTTGGAAGGGATTTCAACCTTCAGTGAAAGATTGCTTAAAATCTTTCCTATTTGTTCTTTTTAGCCTGGCAGAACGATGGGGAAGCGAGCCTTAAGGAAAAGGTCGCTACAGAGACCACATCCTACCCGTAGGGAGGTGACGTGGAGATACATTGATAAGGACTGACCCAGAGTCCATAGCACCCCGGCCCATAGAAAGCAAGGTCCACCAGGGGCTGAATAGGTAGCGACACATCGGTGTGATGGTGACACGATGTGTACCGCGGCACCATGCCCATCATATGGAATGGGTCTCTGAGGCAGGTCCTACCTTAGAGTATGGATAGAACAACTGCCAGAAGACAGAGCAGGTCTGTCAAGGGAAGACACGGGTTTTCAGAGAGGGAAACCTTACCGTGGAAGAATATACATTTGGGATTACCCGAAGGGAATCAAGTCATATGGACACCTAGCCCAGTACAGGGGCTGACCGGGACTCCTGGCATGCTAACACCAGTTCTGGGCCTGGCGTCAGACTGCTCCGCCAAGTCTGACTGTGCTGGAGGATGCTCCACCAGGACTCGCCAACCGGGGAAGTCTACTGGGAGAAGAAAGGTGCTCACATCCCCTTGTGTGCAAGTGAGCAAGTGTGACGCCAAGCCAGTTCTTCCTGCCAATTGCCTGTTACCCAACACACGTGAAGAAACCGGCTCTACACGAAGGTTGTAAAACCTCGCGAAGGTGTTAGGTGTCGCTCAGCCTGCAGCTCGACAGATGTCCGCCAGAGAGGCGCCATGCGCCAGCGCCCAGGAGGATGCAATACTCAGAGTGGAGTGGGCTCTCACCCCCAGGGGGCACGGCTTGCTTTGGGATTGTTACGCCAAGGCGATGGCATCCACCATCCAGTGGGCCAACCTCTGTTTGGAGACAGCGTTCCCTTTCTGCTGACCTCCAAAGCAGACAAGGATCTGCTCAGCGCTTCTGACGCTCTGGGTGTGGTCCACGTATATGCGTTTACGTGACACAGTAATGCCTCCAGGGGCAGCGCTTGCAGGTTCACCTCCTGATCTCAGAAGGGAGAGGTGGGAACCTTGGGCACGTATCCAGGCCGGGGTCTCAGGACAACGTGAGAGTAGGCTGGCCCTAGGCACACAAGGCACTCTTCACTTACCGAAAATCTCCAGAGGAGGAGATGGTGGGCAAGTTGTGACATGCAACGTGATCATAGACCGCCCTGTCGGTTGATGTACGAAACAGCAGCAGTGTTGTCCGTGCGGACCAACACGTGCTTGTCCAACAGCAGCGGCCGGAACTGCCACAAGGCTAGATGTACTGCCAGCCACTCCAGACAGTTGATGTGCCAAAGCAGTCGAGGTCCTGTCCAGGACCCCGAGGCTGCCTGCCCATTGCACGTAGCACCCAAGCCCGTATCGGAGGCATCTGTCGTGACAACAACATGCCGGGACACTTGTTCTAAGGGCAGCCCAGTCCGTAGAAAAGCAAGGTCCATCCAGGGGCTGAATAAGCTGCGACACATCGGTGTGATAGTGACACGATGTGTACCACGGCGCCATGCCCATCTCGTGACTCGGGAGTGTAACCAGTGCTGAAGTGGTCTCATATGAAGCAATCTGAGCGGCGTGACTGCAGTTGCGGATGCCATATGCCCCAGGAGCCTCTGAAAGTGTTTCAGTGGTACCACTGTCCTGCCTCCGAAGGAACTCAAGCAGTTCAGCACTGACTGGGCACGCTCGTTAGTGAGATGCGCCGTCATACACACCGAGTCTAACTCCATACCAAGAAAAGAGATTCTCTGCATGGGGGAGAGCTTGCTCTTCTCTCGGTTGGCCTGAAGCCCCAACTGACTGAGATGCCGGAGCACCAGGTCCCTGTGATCACACAACTCTTTTCGCGACTGGGCCATGATGATCCAGTCGTTGAGATAGTTGAGGATCCTAATGCCCACTTCCCATAGTGGGGCAAGGGCACCCTCAGCGACTCTCGGGGGACAGGGAGAGCCCAAAGGGGAGTACCTTGTATTATCATGCCCGACCCTCAAACGCAAACTGCAGAAACGGTCTGTGTCGAGGAAGGATCGAGACATGAAAGTATGCTTCCTTCACATCAATCGCTGCAAACCAATCCTGGGATTGAACTCATTTGATAATACGTTTCTGCATCAACATCCTGAATGGGAGCTTGTAAAGGGCCTGATTCAAGACTCGCAGATCCAAGATTGGTCGAAGGCCACCGCTTTCCTTGGGTACGATGAAGTAAGGGCTGTAAAACCCCTTCTTAATCTCAAACTGCCACCAAAGTCGTGAGAACGCCCCTGAACTTGGGGGGGGGTCGCCTGGCGAATTGAATCGCGTAGCCGAGTCGAACCATCCGAATGAGCCAGGAGGACGGGTTGGGGACCGCGTTGTGACTTTCGTCACCCGGAGGGCGAAGTCAGCAGGACATACCCGCAGTGGTGCAGCTATGGAGAGTTTTGCTGGGTGGCCCAGAAGGCATCGCGTTCTGAGTCATCACTGAAAAACTCCCCGTGTCCCCGGAGGGACTGGCCAGAGACGCGTGGAGAGGCTTTGCGTCTCCGAAACACGATCTCTTGGCCACTGGCGATAGGGGGCGTCGTGGGTGAGAGTGAGGAAGTGGTGCGTCGCTCACTGTCAACCAACGAGCCTTGCAACCCGGAGGAAAAGGAAACTGCTCTTTCTTTGACAGTGTGGTTACCGCTGGCCATCGAGCCAACGGCAGAGCAGAAAGAAATAGATTCTCCACCCGGCCCTCCTCCGGGGAAAGGAGCGGTGCTGTCCTCGCCACCTCCTGAAGAGCAGTCTCCCACATCTCCGGGTTGCCCATGTCAGGGCCGCTTCGTCTTCCTAGCCGCTCTCCTGCGTGGGGCTCGACACGCCGGCCTCGACGATGTCTCAGCGCGGGGCGAAGCCGGTGTGGAGGACGCAGGAGGGCGCCCACAGCGACGAGCATGCTGAGACACGGCCCGCGACTAAACGGTGGCAGCTGGAGGATCACGTCGGGGCAAGGTGTACTGTATGGCCTCAGTCTGCTGTTGTACTGCCGAGAACTGCTGGGCACAGCCCTCGACAATGTCTCCACACAGGCCAGCCTGGGAGATGGGAGCATCAAGAAAGCGCACTTTGTCAACATCTCTCATCTCGACCAGGCTGAGCCAGAGATGGCACTCCTGGACCACCAGAGTGGACATCGCCTTCCCGAGGGACCGTGTTGTGACTTTCGTCACCCGGAGGGTGAAGTCAGTCACTGTGCACAACTCCTGCATCAACCTTGAGTCGGTATTACCCTCGTGCATTTGTTAAGGCCATGGCTTGGTGAACTTGCAGAATAGCCATGGCATGCAGGGCAAAGGTGGCTTGCCCCGTAACACTATAAGCTTTGACAGCAAGAGCTGCCGACAGCTTACAGGCTTTGGACGGGAGACGCGGACAATTCCTCCAAGTAGCGGCATTTTGTGGGCACAGGTGCACCGCAACCACTCTCTCCACCTGGGGAACGTCAACGCACACCCTAGCCGCCCCGCCATCGAGGTTAGTGAGGACGGAGGAAGGAGACGAGCGGCTTCTGGACGTAAAAGGGGCCATCCATGACTACGTCACTTCCTCATGCACCGGGAAGAAAGGAACCAGAGTAGAATGCGGTTGTGAGCCGCGCTCCACACCGAGAAACCGATCGTCCAGCCGCGAGCACTCATGGCTGAGCTGTATATTCACCTCCAGCCTGATGCTCACAGCTGCCTGGGCAAGCATGGCCGTCAACTCTGGGTCCGATTCAGCAGTGGCGACAATATCTGAGGGGGGCAGCCACGCCAAATCTTCATCCCTTAGAGGTCAATAGCCCATCCCCCGATGCTGCAATCGACATCTGATCCCCCGGCGGCACACCAAATGAAATGCTGGGACCGCCATAAGACAGCCCAGCAGAATCACTCAGCAGCCGCACAGGACAAGCGCTGCGGGAGGAGTGAGACGTCCGTGGGGCGTGGCCCGGCGGAGAAGCTCTCACTTTCACCCTCAAATCTCCCAGAGCACTAGCCGGCGGTCCTCTGCTCGTGGCAGAGAAACCGGGATGGGTAGTGACAGAAGGGTCTACTCCTTTCCCTTTAAGAACAGAGAGACGCGATCGCAGCGTTGTCATGGTCATGCACTCGCAGTGCGGGCATGAACCATCCACGAATGCGTCTTCAGCGTGCTGAATGCCCAGACATGGAAGACAACGCTCGTGGCCATTGTCAGAGGACAGGAAACGACCGCAACCAAGAGGATACGGACGAAAACGGCGTCTTTAAAAAGAATCGTCCGTGATTTGCTCTTTTAGGAAATCTGTTATTTTAGTTGAAGCACCCAGGGGAATCGCTGAAAGGGACACCGCTGTTCGCATCGTACCGCCAACCAGAACGGCTTCCCGACACACAGCAGATGAATGGCTTTGTGGAGTATAACAGCTTTTCATACAACCACTCGGCTCCGAAGCAAAAATCTAATGAGTGGATGCGTGCTGTCGCCTTATAGACCCGTGTGCACGGGGAGTGGCTCAGCGTGCAAAATCCACTAGCCAATTTTCATCTGCGTTTTCTCTTAAACTCAGAGATGATTGGGCTCCCAAGTTAGACCCCTAACGTCGTCACGACATAACTCGCAGTGACCGACAGATAGGGAGCACTATTTATTAGCATGGTAACAGGATCGGCAGTTTAAGACATTCACTTGTAAGCACAAAACAAAAGATACTTCTCTTTTCAATAGAAATAAGACTTTATTGGACACAATCTAAGACATATAAACTAATCAAACACATAACTGCACACACACATTCTCACAAGTTGCAGAAAGAGATAAAGTGGGGAAAGAATGAGTTTAAGAGAGTGGAAATGAGGAATCCCAAGTTTATAGCGATATATGCAATTTCTTAAACCTGAACAACCAGCAATTATTTAATTAACCCTCGCATTGACACAATCTAAGACATATAAACTAATCAAACACATAACTGCACGCACTTACACATTCTCACAAGTTGCAGAAAGAGATAAAGTGGGGAAAGAATGAGTTTAAGAGAGTGGAAATGAGGAATCCCAAGTTTATAGCGATATATGCAATTTCTTAAACCTGAACAACCAGCAATTATTTAATTAACCTTTTAATTAAAATTTTAATTAGCATTGATTTTCTTCTTTAAAGCAATTAAATTTTATATTTAATTCAATTCAATTCAAGTTTATTTATATAGTGCTTTTCACGATGCAAATCGTTGCAAAGCAGCTTTACAGAAAATTAAAATTTCTACATTATATTTAGTAATAGCTTATCAGTGGTGACTGATCTCAATTTGATGTCCATATGGCAGAAATGTACGGTAAAAATCAAGCAGTTGGTTAATTTCATGAATGCACCAGTTCAGCTAGAATCTGGAGGTTTACTTGCATTTTCTGTGTTAGGGATTTAATCCATGGATTAAATCAGTTGAGCGTTCCTTTCTTGATTGGCTGGAGGTTCAGTAGTCGTTCGAAGAGATGTCTTGGGCGTTGGCTGAAGGATGGGTGCAGAGTTCTGTTTGCTCGTTGAAGTTTTGAGGCAGGCACAGACAATGTCGAACTTTGGATTGACTTCCCCCCCTACCTAGAAGACAAAGAACAGACTGAGATTCCTTATGAGACCTCTTAACCATATTGGTGGAGAATGCAGGCAGTTTAATCTAACTTGTGAGCATAAACCAAGTTATTTCATCTTTTCCATTGCTGCGGATGAAAGATGA
>NW_015660887.1:46621-51872 GCF_001515625.1 Sinocyclocheilus rhinocerous
ACGCAGAGAAGGCTGTAACTCGAGTCCGCCTCTCCATTGTTAAACTGCAGTAAGTGAACTTAAAAGTTAACATATGAGATCGTACAATAAGGTCAAAATTGAGCGTTTTCCTCATTTTTCTGTAATGCCTTGTTTATAGCTGAATTGATGTCATTTGCGTGTTCCAGTGCCATTCAATAGCCATACTCCCTGCAGGGAATCTCAGTCACCGTTAGCTGAACGGAGCTAGATCCACTGAGATCGTTATCACTGTTTCCCTTAACTGCTGCACGAAGCTGCTATTTTGAATTAAGTTAAATTGAACTCTGAACGAACTGAGAGTTTAAGCGCCACATCGCAAAACCAACCAAAAGTGGTGTTGTTATTTGTACAGTGTTGAAATGCGCCGACATTTCATATAACATGCTTAACTGTACTTGCAATGCAACGATTCACATGCTAGCCCACTAGAGCTTGTTTTGGTTGCCATAGTTACGATCGTGACACGGAAGTCTTAACCTACTTCCGAAGCAACTCTGAAATGCGCACGCGCAGCACAGCGACGCTATTGTAAACAAACCCCACGGTGTTGCTAAGCTAACGAAACGGTGGTGTTTACATTGAAGTCTATGCTAAAGCCATTAGCCTCAAAGGTTAGCAGTTAGCATTAACATCCAGTGGTTGAATGCAGTGTCTGTTTGGGCAACGAGAAAGTGATTTAACCCTTTAAACATCTCAACTAATACACCTGTTGGTCTCTTTCTCTCTCTTATTCCTCCCTTTTCTCACTTCTTACCACTTTATCTTATTTTACTAGAAAGGGAAATACTGACTCACAATTATTAATTGTGCCAAATCCAAATTTAATTAAACATTAAATTTATTTGGAATCATGCAAATTTCCCCCTCAGATCATTTCATATGATCATTATTTCTAGTATTCCCTCTTATGCCTAATCATCTTAGGTACGAATAAGCCTTGAACTTTAAAGTTTAATAAACTTATTCTACCTAATTGATTTTATTACCTATCAATAAATTCTATTCAGACTTATACTTACTCATTATTTTATTGCGTTTTACCCCTTTTCTTCCTGTTTGGTTATACACTTAGCCATTATTGTTTTATTTACTGATTTCCTTCTTTGTTTAATTTCATTTTTACTTATTTTGCCCATTTATTACCTTTTAATTTTACTTTACTTACCATTCTCTTTCCTCTGTATATCCTAGCTTGGCAACGACACACCTGAGCCCTAATAGGAGACAGTGTTATCCCTCACTACGAGTTCAAATAAATTAGAAAGACAACTTTCTTTCACTCAAATTTTATTTTTGTTTGATTAGTTGTGCAGCAACTAAGAACAAACCCCATCAATAAATTCTATTCAGACTTATACTTACTCATTATTTTATTGCGTTTCACCCCTTTTCTTCCTCTTTGGTTATACACTTAGCCATTATTGTTTTATTTATTGATTTTCTTCTTTATTTAATTTAATTTTTACTTATTTTGCCCATTTATTACCTTTTAATTTTACTTTACTTACCATTCTCTTTCCTCTGTATATCCTAGCTTGGGAACGACACAACTGAGCCCCTAATAGGAGACATTGTTATCCCTCACTACGAGTTCAAAGAAATTAGAAAGACAACTCTCTTTCACTCAAATTTTATTTTTGTTTGACTAGTTGTGCAGCAACTAAGAACAACACTCTACTCGTAGTTGGGCATAACAGCAACAAAGCCTGCTAGTGGACCCGACAATTCTATGTGAATAATCTTGTCGAAGAAGACGAATCATCCTTATGAATTTGATTGTAATCAACCCCTCCTTCCCCTCCTCTAACCTCCCTACATTTGGAAACGCAATCCAAATTTTAGCATCTCATCCAACGCTGAGATCAATTTAATAGAGATAAGTGTTGAACAACTGTCGCCTTCGCAGCCTCCCTGGTGAGCGGCCCAACTGTAAGGTGTACGGTGTCAATCCTGTCAGACTAAGAAAAGAGATATCAACATTATTATTGCATTCTTTTGTCTAAAACAGAGATTTAATAATATTGTTTACCTTCTTGATAACCACATTCAATTGAAAAAAAATAAAAAATAATTATTTTCTCTAAACCGAAAAGGAATTGTTTCTTTTCATTGAATTGTTTTCACCTTTTTCTCTCTTTTTCCTCTTCCCCATTAGAAGTGATGAAGTCTTCGCATCCCTAGTCTACTTAGACACCCCGAGACCAACACAATCATCACCACACTTCACTAGTGGGTCACAATCACTGACTCCACACTTAGTTGTCCCACCACACATAGGCTTCTACTCCACACAGATCTGTGTCAGTCTCTCTTCTCCCCAGCGTGCCAACATGCCGCAGACTGCAGACCCCATTGCCCATGGGGAAGATGTGAACACTTGGCTGAGAGGCATGACAGACAGCCTCACCCCCAAGACATTTGAACTGTTATTATTTTTAATAATAATCCTAATCCTGAGAAGATTCCTGACACAAGATTCAAGCCAGAACAACAACCACGAGGAGCTAGTCAAAATCACCAGCTCCCTAAGCTACGCCTTCACAACCCAGCTGAAACTGAGCGACAAGCACATCACCCACCTTCAAGAGGAGCTGACACGTGCTCAACGCCGCATAGACAAGCTGGAAGTGAAAGTTCAAGATCAACTCAAAGCACCCAACGAGAAGGAGCAGGAAACAACAGAACAAGTTAAGAAGCTCCAAGCAGCCCTGGCAGCAGCGCAGCTCGACCAACAACATTCAAAGGCTGTCCAGAAAGACCTGGTAAACAGACTCCAGTATGCCGAACAGCTACTAGAGAAAGCCAAGAATGACATCAGAAACAAGAATGTTGAAATCAGTACCTTGAAAGACCACCTTGAAAGGTATAGAACTGAAATGGACAATCTGACCCAACAACTAGACGATACCAACGATGAGCTCTACATGGTCAGAAAAGAACTCAAAGATGCTTATGAGCTGAAACAAGAGCCAAGAAAAGAGAAGCATCTCTCAGCCTCACCACTGCTGAGCAGAGCAGAGTCCCACGTCCAAGAACTGGCATATGACGAAAGGCGCGAAGGGCCACAACCCAAAACCTCACCTGCCTTCGCCACACAACCCTTTCCTGCCAACGAAAGAATACCTCCCATCCAAGCAGACCTTGGAGCTGCACATGGGATGACCATCAAAGACCTCAACAAGCTGTCTAAAAACATCAGCAAGTTCAACCCAAACTCCGCAGAGGGCCACGACATCCAGGCTTACCTGCAAGATATCGAATTTCATCTGGAAATGAGACCTCATGTGACTGACAGAGACAGGTTATACCTCCTAAGAGCCACGTCAAGTCCTGAGGTACGAAACTTCCTAGATCGACAGCCCAGTCAAACAAAGTCAAGCTACCAGCTACTTCGTGAGGTCCTGATTAAAGAGTTTACAGACCCTGAGTCTGAACATGGACTGTTAACTGCCTTGGAGATCAAACAAGGTCGACAAGAGGTTCCACAAGCTTACTACAACCGACTCCGTCAAGCCTACTTTGGTGCACACAACGAACCTGACCTTGAAGAGGATGTGAACTTCAAAAGCCTCTTTGTAAGAAATCTGCACCCTGGAGTCAGCCACCATCTTGGCGTCATGGCCTGTCCACGCTCCATGACCATCCAACAGTTGCGTGACCTAACACAGAAGGCCTACAACAAGCAGAAGATGGCCTCAAAGAAAGGTAACAAAACATCCACACTCTTGAACTCTGTAACCAAAGACTCAAGCCTTGCACTGGACGACACCCAGTGGCATCACGACACCAGAGTCTTCCATCAAGAGCACAGAGAACGTGACCCCCATGTCCACGACAGCTTTCAGCCCAGCCACTGGAAAAATCCATGGGAACAGCCACGCTTCTCAAGAAACCCAAAAGATAAGAACAACTGGAAACCTAACCAGACATCCAAAGGTAATCGCCTGACTCATCCAAGAGCAACTCGTGTGGGTAAGCGACAACAAAACCCACCTCAGCACCACTCAGACATGCACAGTGCTGAGTATGCACAAGAACAAGACAGCTTACCATCAGACGACATGGAACAAGTCATGAGACAAATGAAAGAGTTCCTTCAAGGAAAGCTGAACATGGATGACCACAAAGTTGAGTCATGCTCGCTGTGACCAGCGACAGAACGGAAGGCCGGTGATCACCTGGTACACCACATCAGAGATGACAAGCACCTGTTCAACAACCACCCAGAACGAGCAAGTCTCTCACGGCCAACGGTTGATGAAAACTCTGAGGTACCAAAGAACATCACCTCAGTCACCCACCGCTCACTAACAAACTGTCAAGTTAACTCCAACTCCAAGAACCACATTCCTGTCTGTGTAGCAGCAACCACCCAAGCACAGAAGGTCAGAAAGTCTGCCACAACCAGAAGGCATCACAAGAGAAATGCAATGTAGGAGACAAAGTTTGCACCCCAGCTTCACACAGCCATGCCAAACTAGCTCCGACTGTCTGCTAAAGAACTTCCTGCCTTGCTGGACTGACCCCCATTAGATCATGGACATGCCCTCATCCAAGCCAAGGATGCAGAGAGCCAGTCTTCACTGACATACAAGAAAAGGGGGGAGACAACACAGACTGAAACAGATCTGACCACACATACACTACACCATTAACACACACAACATTACCTAAACACAGAGGTAACCACATCTACTGATAACACAGTCAACAAACATTTTCTTCCCACAAGTAGAATATCCAAATTTTAGCGTAACATAAAGTTACATATGCCCACCATGAAGAAACATGCAGCCATCCTCACAATAGGTAGAACACCTGACACTAAGTTAAGGTACATGACACACTAGCTGCACGTGACATCCTAGCTCAACAGTAGTTGTAAGCCATGCTAGGAAAATCCACAGCAGCTTTGTTTTGTTTTGTTTTGTTCTTCTTTTACCTATCCTGATCCTAGTGCCAGCCAGTCTGAAGCAAGTCAAACCAACCAACCCTTTCACAGAACAGCTTTCAACATTAACACAGAAGAACACACTGATCATAACATCTCAGGAATGAGATTGTCAATTTTGGGGCAAGTAAGCAAGATTAATGGTCAAAGAGATGCACAGCATGACCATCATGTAAACCAGTGATAGTAATCACGATCACGAGCTCTTTGGATTGACTTTCCCCCCACCTAGAAGACAAAGAACAGACTGAGATTCCTTATGAGACCTCTCAACCTCTG
>NW_015660887.1:52235-52648 GCF_001515625.1 Sinocyclocheilus rhinocerous
ATCCTAGTGCCAGCCAGTCTGAAGCAAGTCAAACCAACCAACCCTTTCACAGAACAGCTTTCAACATTAACACAAAAGAACACACTGATCATAACATCTCAGGAATGAGATTGTCAATTTTGGGGCAAGTAAGCAAGATTAATGGTCAAAGAGATGCACAGCATGACCATCATGTAAACCAGTGATAGTAATCACGATCACGAGCTCTTTGGATTGACTTTCCCCCCACCTAGAAGACAAAGAATAGACTGAGATTCCTTATGAGACCTCTTAACCTCTGGTCTTCACAAAACATGTCCTTATGTTCACAGAATGGTACAGAAACGGTCTTTTACAGATGTAGATGCACCAAAATTAACTCAAAAAGGCTTATAAACTAATATCAGTCCATTGCTTAAATCCATATCATGTAT
>NW_015660887.1:52658-53236 GCF_001515625.1 Sinocyclocheilus rhinocerous
TTCTTGCTTGAAACATTTCTTCCAATCAATTCTTTGTCAAATGTATCATATTCTTGTTATAGAAATCATGTCCAAAATTATACTCTGCAAGAGCGGGAAAACTCGGACCATGTGACTGATGAGATAACATTTGATTTATGAATTGGGAGGAGAAATATAGCAACACCCCGAGCTAAGAATGTGTCTAATTCGTCAAAACACCATTTGGGCTGTGGCCAACAACCCGGTTTAAATACTCAGGACACCATCAAATTATGCTTTTTAGTCATGTTTTTAGCTTCAATTCATCGCTGTTAGTTTTTAGCATCTAGCTTCTTAGCTTTAGCTTCTAGCCACTGCTTCAAGTCATCACTTTTAGCCATGCGGCTTTTTAGTCATAGCTTTGAGCTATGCTTTTTAGTCATCGCGCCTTTTAGCTCTTTAGCTTTTTTTGGTCATGGTTTGTAGCTGTGGTTTTCAGTCATTGCTTTTTGCGCTCTTTGAGCATGCTCTGGCTTACACGCCAGCTCCTCCAAAACCATGAGGAGAAACGCCACCTAGTCTCATCAAACTTTACTTCTATTTCTTTACTTTAGTTT
>NW_015660887.1:53256-53878 GCF_001515625.1 Sinocyclocheilus rhinocerous
GAGCTCTTTGGATTGACTTTCCCCCACCTAGAAGACAAAGAACAGACTGAGATTCCTTATGAGACCTCTTAACCTCTGGTCTTCACAAAACATGTCCTTATGTTCACAGAATGGCACATAAACTGTCTTTTACAGATGTAGATGCACCAAAATGAACTCAAAAAGGCTTATAAACTAATATCAGTCCATTGCTTAAATCCATATCATGTATGTAACCCACACATTAGACTATGTTTTAATAAGTCATGTTTTAATCACTTATTGTGTATGTCTTTTTAATAACTACTGAATAGCTTAAGGGTTCATATTCATATTTAGTATGTGTGTGTTTGAATCTTCTTGCTTGAAACGTTTTTCCAATCAATTCTTTGTCAAATGTATCATATTCTTGTTTCCCTTTCGGAAACCAGACAAGGAAGGGAACCCCTTAGACAGGCAACGCAAGTACCTCCAGATTCTAGCGGAATTGGTGCATTTAATATAATTTTAACCTCATTGAGGAACTCATGCAAGGGTTAATTAAGTGATTGATGGTTGTTCATGTCTATGCATTTTCACATATTGCTATAAACTTGGGATCTCACATTTTCATTCTCTTAAACTCATTCTTTCCTTACTTTCT
>NW_015660887.1:53906-57521 GCF_001515625.1 Sinocyclocheilus rhinocerous
AAGCTTTGCTTTTTAGCGCTCTTTGAGCGTGCTCTGGCTTACACGCCAGCTGCTCCTCCAAAACCATAAGGAGAAACGCCACCTAGTCTCGTCAAACGTTACTTCTATTCCTTTACTTTAATTTCTTTTCTTTTCCGTTGAGAGTTTCGTGTTCTGAGTTAAGTTTTGCCGCAACTCCGTGTCTCCGAGTTCACCTCGAGTCTGTGACCGACCGCTTCAAAACTTCAACCAACCCACAACTCTGCATCTTCAGCCAACGCCCAACCAATGGCTTCCCAAGACGTCACTTCAATGACTACTGAACTTCCATCCAAATTTTGGATATTAATATCCATTGCAGAGTTGATGTTATACGGCTCGTTCAATGAATCGCTGGCCGTCTCAGTGATCAGCCGTAAAACAGTGATTCTGTCCAAATTCCCTTTAAAATGTTAAATGATTCTCTTTGAGCTAATTTGACCTGTTTCCCTTGCAAACTTGAAGACACAGCTTAGTGGCACAACTTAATTCAGAATACGAAACTCTCTACGGAAAAGAAAAGAAACTTAAGTAAAAGAAAGAAAAGAAGAAAAGTGTGATGAGACTGTATGGCTTACCTCCTCATGGTGGTTGAGGAGCAGCAGGCATGCAGGCCAGGAAGTCCAACAGCCCAAAAAGGGTGACAAATGCGCAGCAAAAAGCAGTGGCAAAAAGCCCAAGGGGCAAAAAGCAGTTTTTTGTTTGTGTCCTGAGTTTTTAAACTCGGCTGTTAGACATCCCAATTAGTGTTTTAACCAATTAGACATGGTCTTGACTCGGGGTGTTGCTATGTTTCTCCTCCATATACATAATCAATATGTTATCTTATTAGTCACGTTGTCTGAATTTAAGCATGATTTCTATAACAGGAATATGATACATTTTACAAAGAATTGATTGATAGAAACATTTTGAGGAGATTTTCAAATGCACACATACAACACTGAACAAAACACGAATATAAACTGATAAACTACTCAATATAAACTGATAAACTACTCAATAGTTATTCAAAGGACATACACAATGAATGATTAGAACATGATAGTCAAATGTGTGGGTTACATACATGATATGGAGTTATGCAATGCAATGATATTCATTTATAAGTCCTTTTAACATAATTTTGCTGCACCTACATGTGTAAAAGACAGTCTCTGTGTCGTTCTCTGGATGTGAGGACATGTTTTGTGAGGAACAAAAGGTCAAAAAGGTCTCTGGAAGGGGCTGAAGTCTGGTCTTTGTCCTGGGTAGGGGAAGTCAATCCGAGGAAGTCTTTAGCTTGTCATTTCTATTATTGATTTACATGTGATGGTCATGATGTGCTGTCTTTTTGACCATTAATCTTGGTTTTGACAATCTCCTTCCTGAGTTGGAATTATCAATAAGTGTTATTTGTTTTAATGTTGTTCAAATCTGCTAGCTAGACTTGCTTCAGACTTGTTGGCACTAGGATCTGATTTACAATCATCCATGTCTTGTGATTATTTGTGGAATTCGGCTCTGTGTGTTGTTTCAACACTGTTCTGATCGAATCTTAACCCCCCTGGGGTCAGCAAAGGCGCCGGCGGGAGCACTTGCATTTTTTCCTGATAACAGCAAAAATAACTTACAATGCTCCGTCATTTTTGATCATACATATAAGTTTAATACATCATTTGACTCTGTGAAGGGTCTACTTTTATTTGAGTACACTCACAATATCAACAAAACAATGTGCTTTTGTAAAATAAAGAAAATAAACAGGGTGCTCTTTCAGCCGTCTCAGTCTCGTCAAACTTCTTTCTGAAACGCGTCACTAAAATTAACCGCTATTCATACGGTAATCATCCACGTGAGACGCGCAAAACTGTAAACGCCCACATCACATCTGAAGATTCATCAAGTTCATCTCAGCTACTTTTTGTTTCTGGAAGAAGACGCACTGTGAGGAATAAGCCAGAATTTACCTTACAAGAAGAATGCGATACGACGTGCTGCTTGAGCAGTGGAGAAGATCATTTAAGTAATTTCTTATTAGTTGTTATTGCGTTATTGTGATGTAACTTGTACACATTTTACTAGTTAGACTTTGACCAAACTATAATTCTTGACTGTATGAAACCAAGTGAAACATTTTGAAATATGTTTCATTACATTGCATCTAAATGTCTCACGATGCCAGGATGTTTTTTGATGTTCTATAAAATATAAAATAATATGATACAAAAGTATTACGAGTAATGAGTGTTTACATGGTGTAACCCGGTGTAATAATTTAAAAGGTTTATATAGTTATATATACATATATTATGTGCACATTATAATGTATATGGTTGTGAATATATATTTATGTTGATGGGGTGTTTATTATTTTTGTTTTGACATTTCTATTGTTCAGCCAATCGTGTTGTCCATGTTGGGTGTCCAATCAGTGCTCTAGATTAAGGTGAAGGGGCGGGAAGAATGGAGCGCAAAGGTTAACTAGGAAGGAAGAAGAGAGCATGAGGGAGAAGAGTGTGCGATCATCTGGTGTCATATTGTTTCACAAAATTTATAGCATAAACAATGCTGTAATGTGTTACAATAGTTTCTGTAGTTAGTGTGTTGTCAAAACAAGAATGGAAACTTATACTACGGAAACGGGTAAAACTTATTTCATCCTGAAATATTCCTGGGGTGTATTCCAGAAAGTGGGTTTTGTTGGAAACTCAAGAGTTTGTTAACCCCTAAGAAGGGAAACTCAGTGTTTTCGGTTCCAATAAAAGACAAAACTAAACCTTTCGGTAAGTTACCATAGTAACTTACTCTGTGAACCTAACCTGGTCGGGAGCAGGGGGGGATTCCAAAAAGCAGGTTATGTGACATACCCGGGTATGTTTGAGGATAAGCGAGCGGATAACCTCAGTTTTCGGATCCAAAATCGGAGGTTACTTTCAGGGTATGTAAGTAACCATAGTAACATGCTCTCTGAAGATTAAGGTTATGTTCCAGGGTTAGTTCACTTCAGCGCACGTGTGATCTACTGACGAGCCTTCAGTGGGCGTGACAGATAGCGCACAACATTATATAATATTAAGAAGAAAGAAACAGCATGGCGCGCTTTTTCTTAGCGTCCGTTTCCATAGTGACTCGTCGATTCGTCGATTCGTCGCTCTGTTGAGAATGTCTTGAGTCTTAACCAGGAACATACTCTGAGATGAATGAACTTACTCCAGGACGCGTTTTTGGAACCACATACCTTGAGTAAGCAAGGTTTGGGGTTAATCAACCGAAAGTTCCGGGGTTATCTGACGGTAAGTTAACCGTGCTTTCTGGAATACACCCCAGGTTTTCTTCAGTAAACCCAGAGTTTATTACGGTCTCATCCCCCTTTTTAAAGCGAAAGCAATGTTTAATGCTGCAAAAATTGCTTTTATTGTTGAGATTTTTGCCTTATTTCAAGTACAAATATCTAAAAATTCTTAAATCATGATGCATTTTCTATGTAAGAAAAAATATATATACGATATTTACTTTAAAATTAATTGCCAGCGGAGTAAGAAAAATAATCTTAATGAAAATGGAAACAAGATTATTTTTCTCACCGGACCACTTTCATTTTCATCATGCAGACAC
>NW_015660887.1:57606-88002 GCF_001515625.1 Sinocyclocheilus rhinocerous
TCCCCCTTTTTAAAGCGTAAGCAATGTTTAAATACCTCATTCATTTATTCATTCACGCTGCAAAAAATGCTTTTATTGTTGAGATTTTTGCCTTATTTCAAGTACAAATATCTAAAAATTCTTAAATCATGATGCATTTTCTATGTAAGAAAAAATATATATACGATATTTACTTTAAAATTAATTGCCAGCGGAGTAAGAAAAATAATCTTAATGAAAATGGAAACAAGATTATTTTTCTCACCGGACCACTTTCATTTTCATCATGAAGACACGGTAAATGTGACAAAAATGGCATGTCTTTTTATAAGGGATCCTGTAGATGAGGAGGCTGCATTAATTCGCGGGGAGTTATACTTACAGTACATCTACATCAGGAGAGGATTTAATTTAATTTATTTTTTTTGCCATATCCACATGCATATTTATTTGAACGGTACCATTTTTAAATGGCTTTTACTTGATAACATCTTGTTGCGACCTCTAAGTAACCTAATAATTTGAATTTCCTTTAGGATTTCCAGTGTGGTTGGATGCATTGATTACACACATATTCTCACCATCGCACCTTCCAAAAATGAAGCTGATTACTGTATGGAATAGAAGGATGCCAGATGGAAGGGTAGTGCAATATATACTGTATGCCGTAACCATCACCACAGCTGTTAAATAAACACAAATTATTCACAATTTATTTGGTCATCTTTATGTTCTACAAATACAAAAGCAACACATTATTCTTTTCCCTGTTGGATTTTAATATTGGTATTGTGGTATTGTGGTATCTCCTCTTCATCTTTCAGTGATGCTGGTGCAGGTTCTCCTCCCATTTTACGAGTCTCTGTCTTCTTGCTGTTGGCTTCTGAATAGAAGTCAAATGTTTTTCATAACCCTAATTAAGAAATGTAGCATGTTGGATTAGAGAACATTTAATTATGTGAAAAAGCATTAAACTATGTGGGAAAGGCTGCTGCACATTGAAATAGATACACTGAATGATATTTATTGAATGTCAAATATTTTAAAGTCATGTAACGTTAGCCTGAAGCTTTACCTGATTGAATTATGTTTTTATATTTATTTTTTTTTAAAAATTTGCCCATGGGATACCATGAAAATTAATACTCAATAAATGATATTTCTGCCAGTTTTCACCTCTGATAACATTAATTTAGAATTAAAGTTACGTATTCCATAGTATGCGGAAGTCTTTTTGGCGGGAGCTGTTGCCATGGTGAATCGTAATTTCGGAGCTCCATTGATCATGGCTTTTCATAGTCGTGGTGCACGCGCTAAATTCAGAGTCAACATAATCAG
Organism: Sinocyclocheilus rhinocerous; assembly: GCF_001515625.1. Lineage (NCBI taxonomy): Eukaryota > Metazoa > Chordata > Actinopteri > Cypriniformes > Cyprinidae > Sinocyclocheilus > Sinocyclocheilus rhinocerous. The sequence goes on from NW_015660887.1 coordinate 58,924, forward strand.
AGTGGATTGAACTAACTCTGATCAGCTGTTCAGAAACCGAAAATTCAGAGTTTCCAATCTCAGGGTAAGTCAACTCAGAGTTCAAGTTTTAACTCAGAGTTTGTTGAACCTCCTTTCTGGAATACACCCCTGGTTGTCTTTATTCCAGCCGCCATTTACTAATACAGTGAATGGACTATTTACAAAGACTGAACAGTGTCTATCTTGCTCGGATGGATTGTGTGATCGGTTGGCGAGTCGTCAGCGCGAGGATTCGTGGCAGTTTCATAGGAGGATGATTCCAGATAGACTTCTGAGTTAACGGGTGCTCGGAATTCCTTTGGCCCTGAGGAAATCACCATGATCGCGAGTTTGACGGATATCTAGCGTTGGGAGGTGAAACACACTCTTCTTAGTGGATTTAAAGGTATTTTTTCCCTATGTTTGCTCCGTGTGGAGTGAAGCAGTCTTTTATTTTTTGACCACAGTGTACCCCAGCATCAAACAGGCCTGCAACGTAAAAACTGAGATTTTCATATTGAGTTAATTTTAGGGTGAGCTCATAATGCCGGCTTATTATTTGGGTAGAGTCCTTTGAGTTTTGAGAAAGAGTTTGGGTACACAAATTTTAAAGTATGTACTTGAAAGGGGTGAAACGAGGACTATTTACAAAAAAGTGAATATGTGAAAAGTGGTAATTGATATATATTTTTTAAATTAATTAATTAATTAATTTTCCTATTGTTTATTTACCTAATTATTTTATTTTACTGTGACGAGTGGGGGCGGGGCCGAGAGCCGTGGGAACGGAGCGAGGCCGGTGGAGTAATTGATAATGAGCGACACCTGCACCACTCACCGGTCTCGAGTCTCACGGAGGAGCTCCGGAAGGATAAAAGGGAGGAGTGACGACAGTGGGACGAGAGAGGACCAGGCCTGGAGTTTATTTTGTGTTTTGTGTGCGGTAGTCGTCCGCGAGGGGCTGCCGCTTTACTTTCGTTTTGTGTTTTTTATTTTATTAAAATCTTTAATGTTCGCCGGTTCCCGCCTCCTCCTTCCCGATCTACAAACTATGTTACATTTACATTTTGAAAACCCTGAGACTTGATTCTTTTACATTCATTTAAGTAAATTGTTAATTTCAGTATACTTGAGTGTGTTATGTGTATTAATTTGAGTTAAAAAGGGGGCTTTATATATTTAGACTACTTATTGGTAAAACCATTATTTTAGTTACAAGAGAAACACTAAAATCCCATTTTATTATTGAGTATGTGAAAGCAATTTAATCGTAGGGGACCCAAGGAAAGATATAACAAACACAGTTACACAAAAATAAGTTACAGTGAGTAAATAATCACACTTAACTCACCACTCAGTTGACAATTGCAAGTTAATTAATACGAACTCAGGGCGCTCTCTTATCTACCTGAAAAGGAAAAGGTTAAAAGTGCTACATACATTGGATGCACCGCTGGGATCCTTAGGTGTCCCAACACCGTTGCTTGCTGTAAAAGAAGAAACAAACAAGTTTCAGTGATCACATACTTAGTACAATATGACCATGACTGCTCATTCTATGTATCCAGGGCTGGTGGATGAGCTTAGAGGATGGTGTCGAGGAGAAATACTCAACGAAGCACATGCACTAATGGTTATTGTCCCTAAAGAAATTGATATTTCTCAAATTGAAGAAACCCTCCAATCTGTTAAATGTCTGGGGAAAGTGCGTGTGAGAGGATGAATGTACAATAGCAGACTGGATAGTTTGACTGTTTTATGTGAATGCAAAGAAGTAGTAGACCCTTCTAAAGTCCCTCCTGACATACTTCCCACAGGTGGAAAGGTAGCCTGGCCGATTGTCATGGTGACACGAAGTCTAGTTTCACCAGGTGCTCCCTCTAGTGCAAAGCAGACCGATTTGTCTACAGCTGGTAATGATAGCAATGTTCAGGAATTGTTGGCTGGTAATGATGGCTCTGCTGAGTCTATTATTCATGCTGTGGGGGATCTGCTATCTAAAATAGAAAAAAAACAGCGAGCGATAGTAGCAGTTACCGCCGCCTCCGTGTTTTCTCCGGGACTGTGCCAACACCTGCTGGAGAAGAACCTATAGAACATTGGCTTGAGCAAGCTCGCCTTATGGTAGAAAAAAAGCGATTGCTCAGACAAAGAGAAAAGATGTCGGATTATGGAGAGTCTACGAGGTCCAGCCTTGGCAATAGTAAAAGCCGCTCATTTAACCACTGCTGATCTCAAACCAGAACAATGCTTGGAGGCCATTGAAATTGCCTTTGTTTCTGCTGAATCGGGGGAAGAGCTGTATATTGCTTTTTGGTTGATGCAGAAACAACCCAGTGAAAAAATGTCTGACTTTCTTAAACGACTGGAACAATCATTGACCAAAGTCATACAGCGAGGTGGTCTGTCGATTGACTCTGCAAAACGCACCAGAGTGGAACAGTTATTTCGAGGAGCAGTTTCTTCTGATCTAATGCTTGTTAATCTTAAATTGAGGGAAACGAAGGAAAACCCTCCATCCTTTTTAGAGCTGTTGAGTGAGATTCGCAGTGGGGAAGAATATGAGGCTTCTAGGGCTAAACTAATCTCCACTGTGCATAAGATACAGGGTAAAGCAGAGGTGGACAGTAAGCTGACAGAAATTCAGACCCTAAAAATGAGTTGAAGGAACTAAAAACTATGTTTGCTTCCATGACATCTACTCCTCATGGAGCTGTGAAAGAAGAGGTGTCTGTAGGTCCAGTCATGAAAACCACATTAGAAAGTTGTTCAGACCCTGACATGACTGCACTGAAAAAACAGGTCAAAAGATTGCAGCAGAAAGTTCAAAGCAAAAAGCCCATTGCCCCTGTTGCATCTTTAACTGTGGAAACTTCTAGACATTTTCCTGGTACATATAAGCAGACTACATCCAGTGAGGCAGATGAATATTACTGCTACCGCTGTGGAGAAAGCGGACACTTTGCGGCAAAATGCAGAAATCCAGAAAACCAATCCAAAGTCATTCATTGGTTAATTCAGTCAAAAAAAAACTAAACATACAGACTTGCTTTCATCTGAGCAAAAAGTCAGTACAACTGACTGTTCAGTAAAGAGGAGTGCAGTAGGCATACAAAAACAAAGGCACCTTCCAGACGGGTTGGTTGGTCCAACGTCTGTTGTCCAGCTGAAGGTGAATGGACAGGAATGTGATGCCTTATTAGACAGTGGCTCACAAGTAACCAATATCTTTGAAGCCTGGTACAAACAGTATCTGTCTGACGTTCCCATTCATCCCATCACAGGATTGGCCATTTGGGAATTGTCGTGTGACACAGCTAAGGTCCCCAGTGAAGATGAAAGAGTGGGTAGTGTAATGTGGCTTGGTCCTGGATCCTTGTACTTGTCCCCAGGAGGGGATTGCGTGGCAATCTGTAAGGTTGAGTTAACCGAACCATTGGGAGAAGAGGTCCTGTTAGTTGAGGCTCCTCCAGACTCCACACGTCCCATTGGAGTTTTACTGCAGCCCCTGGCAGTGCCTCATTCTGAAATGGATGTCAACCATTTCCCGGTACTGATGCATAATGAGTCTCTTAAGGACACAGTGATTCCGGTAGGAACAGTGGTGGGTCATTTACATCCAACAGATCCAGGAACCCCAGCCCCAAAGACAGGAAAAATTGATACAAACCTCCTTAACTTTGGAGACTCTACAGTTTCTGAGATATGGAAGATCGTCTGTGTTCTCACTGAATGAATGGGACTTTGGTTTGGTGAAAGGAGTGGAACACACTATTCGGCTATCGGATCCTAGGCCCTTTTGGGAGCGCTCCAGGCATTTGGCTCCTGCTGATATTGATGATGTTCGAAGACACATACAGGAGCTTATGAAACCTGGCATCATCAAGGAATCACGAAGCCCCTACACCTCCCCTATTGTAGTAGCCCGAAATAAAAATGGAAGCGTAAGAATGTGCATCGACTATCGCACACTTAATGCTCAAACAGTGCCTGACCAGTATATGACTCCCCGCATTGACGATGCATTGGACTGTTTGTCAGGGAGTAGATGGTTCTCCATCCGTGACCTCAGAAGTGGCTATTACCAGATAGCTATGTCTGAAGATAAGGGAAATAACGCCTTTACATGCCCTTTAGGATTCTATCAGTTCAAGTGTATGCCACACCAGCGACTTTCCAACGCTTGATGGAAAAAGCTGTTGGTGATATGAACTTCCTTCAGGTCCATGTCTACCTGGATGACCTGATCGTCTTTGGGAAGTCACTGGAAGAACACGAGGAAAGACTTCTGAAGGTCCTGCACAGACTTGAATAAGTGGGGCTGAGAGTGTCATTGGACAAGTGCCAATTCTGCCAGACCAAGGTGAAGTATGTGGGACACATAGTATCCGCTGAAGGCATTGCAACAGACCCTGACAAGGTCAAGGCGGTCAGCACATGGCCACAGCCTACGGACCTTAAGTCTTTAAGATCTTTTCTTGATAAGATCTTTTCTTTTCTTGGTATTACCGTAGGTTCATAGCCAACTATGCTACCATTGTCAGACCTCTTACTGAGCTCACCAAGGGTTATGCACCTACCCAGTGAGATATAAAGTTGGACAATGATAAATCTAAAACCTACTTGAAAGAGTCTGAGCCCTTCGGAGACCAATGGAACGAGTCGTGCACGGATGCTTTTCAGCAGATCATTCAGTGTCTCACTAATGCCCCAGTCCTAGCTTTTGCGGACTCTCAAAATCCCTACATCTTGCATGTAGATGACAGTTTAAAAGGGCTAGGTGCTGTATTATATCAGGAGCATTCTTCTGGTCTGCAGCCCATGGCATTTGCCAGTAGAAAACTGAGCAATTCAGAGCAGAAATATCCTATCCACCAGTTGGAATTTCTTGCCTTGAAATGGGCGATTGTGGATAAATTCCACGATTACCTATGCGGAGCCAAATTTACTGTACGTACGGATAATAACCCACTTACGTACGTTCTTACCACGGCTAAACTCAGTGCCACTGGACATCGTTGGTTGGCTACTTTATTCACCTATGACTTTGATGTGCTGTACCGACCAGGCAAGAAAAATACTGATGCAGATTTGCTGTCCTGAAACCTGGCGGAAGAGGAAAACACAAAGTGTTGGCAAAGCATCACTGGGACCGAAGTAAGTTCCATATGCCAGCGAGTTCATGTTGATCTAAAGCTAGAAAAATCACCTAGGCATTTGGAACAACTAGGTGCCTCTCCTGAGTGCATCTCTGACGCGTATGCTTTCCCTGTTCAACTGAAATGTGATTTCTTGAAGCAGAAATCCATGGCTGATTTGGCAAAAGCCCAAAAGAATGATGTCGTTCTGAGGAAAGAACGACATCAAAAAAAGTTTACCAACTTGTTCTGCCTACGGAATTCAGGGAGGATGTTTGCAAGTTGTTACATGATGACATGGGTCATCTGGGCGTAGAAAGAACCACAGATCTCATCAGGAGTAGATTATACTGGCCCAAAATGGCTTGCGAGGTAGAACAATTCTTCAAGAATTGTGGGGAGTGCATTATTCGCAAAACACCATGCAATAGAGCAGCTCCCTTGCACCAGATTACCAGCCATGGACCAATGGATCTGGTCTTAATAGATTTCCTCTCGCTTGTGCCTGACTCAAAAGGAATAAGTAACATCTTGGTGGTCCCAGATAATTTTACAAGGCACGTCCAGGCGTTTCCCTCAAGGAATCGGACTGCTCACACTGTAGCCAAGATCTTAGTGGACAAGTATTTTGTGCACTATGGCTTGCCTGGGAGAATCCATTCCGACCAAGGGTGAGACTTTGAGAGTCATCTAATCAAAGAGCTCTTGCTACTCTTGAGGATCCGAAGATCACGTACCACTCCATATAATCCTCAAGGTGACGCTCAGCCCGAAAGGTTTAATCGAACCTTGCTCTCGATGTTGGGAACCTTAGGACGTGAGAAAAAGCGTCAGTGGAGTCAACATGTGGGGTACCTGGTCCATGCCTATAACAGCACAAAATGTGATGCTACAGGGTACTCTCCCTACTACTTAATGTTTGGGAGGGAAGCAAAACTCCCTGTCGATCTTTGTTTTCAGACATCTGCTGATGGAACAGAGGAAAGACAGCATTCTCAGTATGTTGCCAAGTTGAAAAAATACCTAAAAGAAGCTTATCAACTAGCTTCAGAAGCTTCGACCAAAGTGCACCAACGAAACAAGAAAGCATATGACAGCAGAGTGAGAGTCCAGGTCTTGAACACTGGCGACAGAGTGTTGCTGAAGAATCTAGGAATGAGAGGAAAACACAAACTTCAGAGTTGATGGAGTTCAGTGCCATATGTTGTGGTTGACAAAATGCCCAAATTACCAGTGTATAAGGTGAAACCTGAGCATGGTAGAGAAGGAGTCAAAACAATCCATCGTGATCACCTCTTACCCATTGGTTATTCTGTGAGAATGCTGGAGAGTCTCAGTTATGCATCCCCTGAAAAGACATGAAAACAATCATATTCAGACAAAACACACAAAAAGGTTATAAACGAACACCCAGACCACTTACCTGAGTAAGTTGGAGTGTGAAAAGTTTAATGAAAGGTTAGTGCCTTACCAGACATACATGCAAAAGTTGTTGAAAAATAGGATGACCAGGGACAGATCTCCTGATGACACTGCCGCCGAGCAAGAGGCTTGTGATACTGATTAGGAGGCAAATAATCAGGCTAAGGAAGAGTGCACTGACAGTGACATTGTTGCTGAGTCTGAGTCAGAATCAGAAATTGAGCCAGACACTGTGATTATCTCTGAAAGGCAGAGTTCAAGACCCAAAGATGTTACGCCTCTTAGTCAGAGATCCCGTAGTAAAAGACCTGTGAAGCCAGTTATAAGACTGACTTATGATGAACCAGGAAGAAGTAGTGACCACCCAATTGAAATAGTCCATAGAGGAGTCATTATTAAATTAGGTCAGAGTTAAAATAACAGAAGGAACAATGATGTATACACCCTAAAGTTTTGATTTAAATGTCTGATGAGGACATTCAGACAATTAGAAAGGGGAGGGTGTAACTCGGTGTAATAATTTAAAAGGTTTATATATATATTATGTGCCCATTGTAATGTATATGGTTGTGAATATATATTTATGTTGATGGGGTGTTTATTATTTTTATTATTTTTGTGTTTTGACATTTCTATTGTTCAGCCAATCGTGTTCACTTCTCCATGTTGGGTGTCCAATTAGTGCTATAGATTAAGGTGAAGGGGCGGGAAGAATGGAGCGCAAAGGTTAACTAGGAAGGAGAAGGAGAGCACAGGGAGAAGAGTGTGCAGTAATCTGGTATCATATTGTTTCACAAAATTTATAGCATAAACAATGCTGTAATGTGTTACAATAGTTTCTGTAGTTAGTGTGTTGACAAAACGAGAATGGAAACTTATACTACGGAAACGGGTAAGACTTATTTCATCCCGAAATATTCCTGGTTGTCTTTATTCCAGCCGCCATTTACTAATACAGCGAATGGACTATTTACAAAGACTGAACAGTGTCTTTCTTGCTAGGATAGATTGTGTGATCATTTGGCAAGTCGTCAGCATGAGGATTCGTGGCAGTTTCATAGGAGGATGATTCCAGATAGACTTCTGAGTTAACGGGTGCTCGGAATTCCTTTGGCCCTGAGGAAATCACCGTGATTGCAAGTTTGACGGATATCTAGCGTCGGGAGGTGAAACACGCTCTTCTTACTGGATTTTGAAGGTATTTTTTCCCCTATGTTTGCTCCGTGTGGAGTGAAGCGGTCTTTTTGTTTTTTGACCACAGCGTACCCCAGCATCAAACAGGCCTGCAACGTAAAAACTAAGATTTTCATATTGAGTTAATTTTAGGGTGAGCTCATAATGCCGGATTATTATTTGGGTAGAATCCTTTGAATTTTGAGAGATTTTGGGTGCTCAAATTTTAAAGTATGTACCAGAAAGGGGTGAAACAAGGACTATTTACAAAAAAGTGAATATGTGAAAAGTGGTAATTTATATATTTTTTGGATTTATCTGTGAATTTGTAAAATTCATGAAAATTATTTTATTTTACATTTTGAAAACCCTGAAACTTCATTCTTTTACATTCATTGAAGTAAATAGTTAATTTCAGTATACTTATTATTATGGAAATATTATTATTATTATTATTTCAGTTACAAGAGAAACACTAACACTTATTATTGAGTATGTGAAATCAATTTAATCTTAGGAGACCCAAGGAAAGATGTAACAAACACACTTACACAAAAATAAGTTACAGTGAGTAAATAATCACACCTAACTCACCACTCAGTTGACAATACCAAGTTTATTAATACAAACTCAGGGCACTCTCTTATCTACCTGAAAAGAAAAAGGTTAAAAGTGCTACAATTGTAACACTATGAATGTTAGTCTAAGAATGTTTAGAATCTTTACAGGGGAATACTCTGTTCTCGAATATATGTAGATCTTTATAACGTGCTTAATATTTTAGTTTCTCAGATATAAAATATTTTTGTATTGTATAATACATACAAAGCATGCTTGTGTTTATGACTACAAAATCATATATATATATTTTTTTTTTGTTATGAGTGGGCAATATTAGTGATTGCTAATGTAGAAGGGCCGGTTGAAAGGGAACACTGGCGCATTTGGCTGTCGCTCCTTTCTCCTTTTTCAGTGTGTTTTTAACGTTTCTGCGAGCCACAGTGGTGGATTTTTCAGCATAATGCATAGTTATATTTGCCAGGATAACTCCTTCTACTGCTGGGCCCAGGATTCACATGGCAACAATATTTCTGTCACTGAGTACTCCCTTTTCATGGCTTTAAGGTACACTGCTTGCAATCTACTGAACTTTTTATCTGTCTAACAACACATATGAACTCTGCCGTAATGTCGGTATTCTGCGACCGCCGCACTATAAACACCGTGCATCAAGGCACAGGTTTACTCACTCCTCATCGGTTAACATCTTGGTACCGTCATTTCACTGCAAAACTCATTGATTGCCGTGTGGTGGCGCCGATTTGAATAACTTGTCAGCACTGCAACGTATAGAGCAGTCGTCACTATCCTCTACATCCCTGCATCAAGTGAAAACAGCACTTGTCAATGCACATTCTGTAAACAATAAGTATCTCATCTTATCGGATATCATCTTGGAAAAATAACTTGATTTGGTGTGCTTAATGGAAACTTGGCACAACCAGTCTGATGGACTTCTGTTTTATGAACTTAGCCCCATTGGTTATGGTTTATTTGATGCCTCTAGACATTCTGGGAGGGGGGTGGCATCATTGTGTTGTTTAATCAACATATAAAAATAAGTCCTGTTGTTACCCCCCACGTTTTACTCGTTTGAATGTCTGGTTTTAAGTGTTTCTAAACCCATTACTACTGTGATTGCTACTGTCTATAGACCTAAGTCAAATGAAGTTTTCTTATTGGAATTTGCGGATTTGCTGTCCATGTTGTGCCAAAAAGAACATTATTTGGTGTATTTGGTGTAATGCAATGTGTTTATTTAAATTGCATCATTTGACCCCTTTAACTTTGAGAGAACTCTTACTCTTGGGGACTTTAACATCCATGTTGACAAAAAAGACACTGGAATGACAAAGAACTTTTTAATCTGAAACAACTGGTGGACTTTTCTACTCATAACAAGGGTCACACCTTGGATCTTGTGATTACCAGTAGTTCATTTTTGTCACTGACTGCCTCTGTAGACTTAGGGCTGTCTGACCACTTGGCTATTCTGTTTAATATGGAATTGTCATCTACAAAAATGTGTTTTACACAAATGGTAAATTATCGTAGATGGAAATTGATTGATCTTCAGGATTGTTCTGCTTTTATTGAGTCATCCATAAGTTGTCTTTCTCCATCTGACTCCCTGGAGGACAGAGTCTCTTTGTTAAATTCTGCTCTCCACTCTGCTTTGGACTTATTTGCACCTATGAAATCTTGATCTGTGTCCTATGTACGCTCTGCTTCTTGGTACAATAATGTCCTGCGCTTTATGAAGGCAGCTTGCTGAAAGATGGAGCATAGGTGGCATTGTTCTGGTCTGAATGTACATCACCTAGCTTGGAAGGACCACTTAAATGAATATAAGGCGGAGATTGCATCTGTTAGGTCTCAGTATTTTTCACAGATAATTGTAAAATTATCGAAGCTGTATGAGTATTACTTCTGGTGCAATGGAACCTACTCTCAGTACCGCTCAATTCTCTGGTGCCTCTCTTTCAAATTTCTCCACACTTGATTTAATCTCTCTGGGCAAAGAAGTATCACAAATGAAGGCTGCCACCTCCATAGTTGATCCTGTTCAGACCTGTGTATTTAAAGCATGTTTTGCCTGTGTGGGCATTGTAGTGTTGAGTATTGTCAATGACTCCCTGTGCTCTGGTGCTGTGCCAGCAGTTTTCAAAATTGCTGTGGTTACCCCTGTTCCAAAAAAGACAAATTTTGATCTGGGCAATATAAACAATTACCATCCCATTTCAAATCTTCCGTTTTTAGCCAACATTCTTGAAAGAACTGTGGCATCTCAACTGAATACCCACCTTACACTTAATTTATTTGAGCCTTTCCGATCTGGCTTCCGCAAGTTTCATACAACAGAAACAGCATTCGTGAAAGTTACTAATGATTTGTTACTTGCTACGGACTCTGGCTACCTATCAATTTTGATTCTTCTTGATCTCACTGTGGCCTTTGACACGGTTGATCGCTCTCTTTTACTCACTCGGATGGAATCTGTGTTTGGCATTAATGAGACTGCATTAAATTGGTTCAAGTCTTACCTCTCGGACCGTAGGCAGTTTGTCTCCATGGGTGGCTACAAGTCCATAATTGGCCCAGTTAACCTGTTAACCCGCACCTGGACACCAGCGCACTGAACGCTCTTTGTTTGCAAGTGTCAATGTTTATGAATAGATTAAATGAAAAGGGACATAATTAATCTTGACAAACTATATATCATTCTAAAGGTCTAAGCCTCAAGCATCGACAATAGATCGCTGTTTTTCAATGGAAAGCTTATAAAGAATGTATTTGCTAAATTTGTGTAAGCAGTACACATCAAAACATGCATAATCAAAACGCAGTACTTACCAGATTCATCGTAATAACGAGTCATAAACGCATCCACAGCTGTAAATCCCGGTTTAGTTAGAAAGGTAAGGGTCCACTGAACAACATCCCATAGAGCACTTTTAGTCCAATGAAACAATAACGTTGTAAATTGGATGGTAATTCCTTTGTTTACATCTAATTTCTTCGGGGACAGTTATTGTTTGTATCCGTTATGGAATAACTTGCGCTCAAAAAACTGCATCTTGGTAGTAAAAAGTAACATGGTTTTGTAGCATACAGTGTCACAAACAGAATGAGACCATCCACTAAAAAAATGTAAAAGATACGAGGAATATTGTTTATTTGAATTCTGGCGCTCACTCGTGACGGCTCAACGCACCTGTCATCTGTTGGGGGCGTAACTTGGCGATAGGCTTTATCATGTATTTTTATATGAAATAATATTAAAAAAAGAATAATAAGTGTGGTACAATTTTTTTCAAGGCACTTCAGTGTCTATAACTTTTTTCTCTTTTTGAGCATTATCAACTTTGGATGATGGATAGTAAAGCCCAAAGGGTCTTCTTTCCAAAGACACCAAAATTGTGTGTGTAGCACACTGAAGTCAGGAACTGTTACCATTTTAAGTTAGGTAGGTCATTTTCAGCTGTGAGTCCCAAAATGGGGGGTGCAGGTTAATAGTAGTTCTTCAGTAGGTATTACAGAATTCATTAGTTATTGATTAGCTAACTATTACTTAACATAATCAAAAACTTCTATTATATACTGACTAACACATCTTCCTTAGCAGTCAATAGTAGTGACTTAAGTGTTAATGAAGAATTACCTATTAGTTCTGCTGTAATCCCTTATTAGTTTTTGTAATATATATTAAACAATGTGGTCAATTTAATAAATTCAAAGTAAATAAATCCATGTATTAGACAACTATGCTATCACTTAATATTACTATTCAGAGTAACGTCTCGGTTACTTGTGTAACCCTCATTCCCTGAAGGAGGGAACGGAGACGTCACATCGATGACCGACGAATTGGGAATCTCACTATAGAGACCAATCTACTTTGAGTGTAATCTAAACGCACAAAAAATAAATAATTAAAAAAGGTGCACAACACCATTTATAGGCAACATTTTCGCGCTAGAATGCTTGTTTTTCAGTGAGAATGCAATTAATTTGCTCAAAACAACACTGATTTGACCAACTGCATTAAGGCTACAGTACACTTCAACCAGGGCAGTTTGTAATGTAGGCTGCGGACAAATTAATGTTAATGTTAATTAAAGACCAAGGCTAGTAAACGTCTCCTATAAACTGCATGTTGAAATTAGACTAGCACTTAACCATGAACACAAAAGCCACACCACACAGATGGCTTTTAATTGGTTTATTTTGTTAGCAAATGTAACTATAATTGTTAAGTTCTTTCCATCGATCAATTTCTTACTTTCACATTTAAATATTTTATGTGGTCAACTTATACCCTACTTGTGGTCAGTCTGCACAAGATCAACATGCTTGTTTACTTTGCGGCCCTTTTAAATAAAGTTTAGGTCCTCTCTGTGAGAGGAACACCCCTCGACGAACAGATTCCACTTCAAGGCGTAAGCGTGTCTCATAGACGGTGCTCATGCTAAAGTGATGGGGTCCGCTACCTCTTGGGGTAGGTCACCGAGAACATTCGCGTCCCATCCCGGGACCAAACATGGAGTTTCCAGTGGTCTGGATGCGGGTGCCACAGCGTGCCCCATCTCTGAGAAGGCAGATCCTTCCTCAGAGGAATCCGCCAGGGAGGGGCTGTCATGAGGAGCATCAGTTCTGGGAACCAGGTCCAGTTGGGCCAATAGGGCACAACTAGCAAGCAGGCTTGCTGCGATAGTCGTGTTGACTGTGTTAAGCCGCAACACCAGTAACGTCACTTGCCCACCGAGGCACCAGCCCCCACCGTCGTTTTTATTTTTTTATAGTAATAAAAATAATTTTGTAGTGTCAATGCAGCGTGCCGAAAGACAGTCGCATCACAGATCAGCAGCAGGAGTCAGATTTCATTTATCACGTGAGGAGAGTGAGTCGAGCTGACTGACAAGATGATGGCGGAAGATTTAGTTTTGAAACGAAATGGAAAAGCGCCTGTTTGGCAATATTTTGGATTTTTAAAAGTCTGTTGACTTTTGTCGTTTATATGATGTTTTATTAACAAAGTTCAGGAGGAGCTCGTACAGATAATTAACCCGGCCAATTCATTATCAGCAATCACATCGTCTATCCTATCAGCTCGAGAGAGAACCTCTATAAATAGCCTAAGCCGCCTTACCTTCATTCTTCACTCCCTCTAAGTGTTTCAGCACGTGATGTGACAGCAGTTTTATTGCATTCATTATTATTATTTACTTATTTGAGGTGTACGTGTGGGAACTGTGTTAGAATGCCCAGTAAGTCATCATCATCTTTCGGCAATGAAAACAAAACAAACTTGCCTTCACAACGCAGAACACAGCGCTCTCAACACGATGTAAACACTAGCGATGTTCGATTCTTGAATGAATCGTTCTTTTGAGCCGGTTCTCAGGAAGTAACCGGTCAAGCCGGTTCACAAAATCGAACTGAATCTAACTTTATTTCCAGGTTGATGACGTAAGATGCACAGCCGAAGTAGCTCGTCCGACTAAAAAAAACCCAGAATGAGCCGGTTCAACTAACTGTCGAAGTTTGCAGAGGATTACCGAGGATTCTGACGAGTGAGTTGACGATACTGTGCAAGCCAGAGGCATGTACTGGAAATATGCGTATTATGAACACTGTTATTAAATATAATTTATTAAAACCTGCAAAAACCTTTCTGTCAAGAGATGTCAATAAATTTTACTATAGTTTATTGTGCATGCAGATTATATTTTAAGTTGTTTAAGCAAATTCAATGAGTTTATAAGACTGCTTCTTTCTTTATACTTTAGACATGTAGAACATATCCACATTTATGCATCAGTGTCTGTATATGTGTGCTGTATGTGCGAAACCTTTAGGAATCTTATCCAAGGCTAGTCAATACTGGTCAGTCATATCTGTCAAAAAGGATCTGCAAATGTAACTGTGACCACAAACAGCATTAAATTAACTGAATTAAATTGCAATAATCTGCAATATGCCTTCACACAAATACATTTTTAATAAATAAAGTTTCAATATCTGTTGACACAAATTATTTTATTTGAATGTTTCATTGATACAACATGGAACTGAGTTGTTAGAAAAGAAATGTGTAGTGACATCATTGCTTGATGACGCCAGGAACCGATGAATAGGCTTTTTGAACCAGTTCAATGAGCCAAAATGTCAGAAAAGAACCGGTTTGCAGAAATGAATCAGATTTGCATCACTAGTAAACACACTAACTAGAAAAGTTTTCTTTTCAGATGCCGCAGCAGTGCCCGTTCCTGCAGGAGCCTGTATCTTTATTTCTAACTGCCGCAGCAGTGTCTGCTCCCGCAGGAGCCTGTATCTTTATTTCTAACTGCTGCAGCAGTGTCTGCTACCGCAGGAGCCTGTATCTTTATTTCTAACTGCCGCAGCTGTGTTTGCTCCCGCAGGAGCCTGTATCTTTATTTTTAACTGCTGCAGCAGTGTCTGCTCCCGCTGGAGCCTGTATCTTTATTTCCAACTGCTGCAGCAGTGCCTGCTCCCTCAGGGGCCACATTCTCTTTTCATATGCTGCAGCAGTGCCGGCTTCCGCAGAAGCCACATTTTCTTTTTCAGATACTGCCGCAGTGACTCTACTCTAAGCAACGTCCAGCTCCCCAACAGCCATAAGCTCTGCAAGTTTTGGGGGGTTATCAACGCCCCACTCTGGCTGCTGTCCCGCACTAATCGCATCTTTTGGGGGAAGCGCTCTGGGTCCAGGCAAAATACAGAGCTCGGAGCCCTCTCCCCGGACAGCACGCCAAATACACATACCATTTATCCCGTTTTATTATCTGCAGAGCAAACTCGTGAAATTATGTTTTATTAACAAAGTTCGGGAGGAGCTCGTACAGATAATTAACCCGGCCAATTAATTATCAACAATCACATCGTCTATCCTATCAGCTCAAGAGAGGACCTCTATAAATAGCCTAAGCCGCCTTACCTTCATTCTCTCTAAGTCTTTCAGCATCTCTCCTCCACCCTGACTCGTCACCATTAGCCTGTTCCAATACCCTAGGGGGGGAGTGCTCTGGGTCCGGGCAAAATACCGAGCTCGGAGCCCTCTCCATGGACAGGGGGGAGTACTCCGGGTTCGGGAGAAATTACCGAGCTCGGAGCCCTCTCCCCAGACAGCATGCCAAATATGCATACCATTCATCCCGCTTTATTATCTGCAGAGTGAACTCGTGAACTAAGGTGATTTTGGAAGTTTTTTTTAACATGTTTCTTATTTATTTGGTTTATTTGGTGTTTGCTGAGCCTTTACTTTATTTAAACTGTGTGTAATTTATTTATTTTATTTTACATCAAGGTGTATGCCATACCTCCAAGCTTTCTTATTCATTTTGCTGTGTTGTCACACACACACACACACGCGCACACACACACACACATACATATATTAGTTACACATTTCCATCTGGGCACCAGTAAAAAAAAAAAAAAAAGAGTCAGGATATTGGTATCACAATACGCTGGAGCACAGAAACAAGGAGACGTGGAGATTTCACACAACGAGAGTCTTTAATAATCCAACAGGAGACCCAGAACACAAGGAAGATGTTCACAACAAGTAGACCTGACAAATGAAGACTGAACAATCAGGAACTTAAATACAAGGGACAATTACTTAACACAGGTGCACAGAATGACTAATTATCTAAACGAGGACAGGAACATGACCAAAAAAAGG
The DNA here is from genome assembly GCF_001515625.1 of Sinocyclocheilus rhinocerous. Lineage (NCBI taxonomy): Eukaryota > Metazoa > Chordata > Actinopteri > Cypriniformes > Cyprinidae > Sinocyclocheilus > Sinocyclocheilus rhinocerous. The sequence continues at coordinate 74,926 of NW_015660887.1, forward strand.
GAACACAGGAACAGAAACGGGCAAAACATAACAAAACAGGTCCATGATCCTGACATATCGCCCCCCTCCCGGAAGGCGTGTCCTCGCGCCGTAGAACAACAGAGGGGGGGGCACAGGTGAGAACTTGGGAGGTGGCTCAGGAGGAGGACGGACACCCGGGAGGGGGCCGGCAGACAGAGACCAGGGAGGTGACGATGGAGGGAGGAGCCAGGGAGGAAACAGGAAGAACTTGGAGCAGGAGGAGCCAAGCAGGACCCAGGCCACAGCCATGATGGCGACCCACGGTGGAGCCGTGAGCATGCCACGTGAGCATTTGTGAGCCTCCGGGCTTTCAGGCCAGAACTTAGGAACGGAAGCCCTCTCCTCTTCGGTGTGGCACAGTCGCCGCGACAAACACAGCTAACCCTCAGCCGTGGTGCAGGGGGCTCTCCGTCAGCGGTGGACTCGGGCATGCGCTCCGCGCATCGGGGAGATGGTGGGCTAGGCACTGGGTCGGAAGTGGAACTGGCAAGATTCTCCAAGGAACAGGCGGGGAACGGAGATCCATTTCTCGCCAGTGTCCACTCCACAAAGGCAGCGAAATTTGCTCGAGGACCGTCTTCGGACAACAGCGCTCTGCACGAGATGTTCAAACTGGCGTCGTAGAACGCACAGAGCGCGTCGTCCAGGTAGCTGGTTAGAGCAGCAATGACCAGGAACAATCTGGTAAGGCTCTCGAGCAATCTCTCCCCCTGCTCCAGCAGGAGAAGGAGGTATTCCGGACGGGACAGGGAATCCATAGAAACAACGGAAACAAAAACGGAGGGAACACACGGCGGTAACTGTATTCGGTCGGGTCTTCTGTCACAATACGCTGGAGCATGGGAACGAGGAGATGTGGAGATTTCATAAAACGAGAGTCTTTAATAATCCAACAGGAGACAGAACACAAGGAAGACGTTCACAACAAGTAGACCCGACAAAGGAAGACTGAACAAACAGGAACTTAAATACAAGGGATAATTACTTAACACAGGTGCACAGAATGACTAATTAACTAAACGAGCACTGGAACATGACCAAAAAAAATGGAACACAGGAACAGAAACAGGGGCAAAACATAACAAAACAGGTCCATGATCCTGAAAATTGGGTACTTAGAGCCAAAGTGGCTTCTGAGAATTTTGTCAGTTTAAAAATTATATATATATATATATGTGTGTGTGTGTATGTACAGTGCCTATAAAAAGTATTCATACCCCTTATTTTTTTCACATTTTTTTTAATGTTGCATCCTTATATTAAACTGCATTGAATATCTTTTTTTCCAAATCAAGCTACATTCCATACACCATGATGACAACGCAAAAAAAAAAAAAAAAGATTTGTGACAACTTTGCAAATTTATAAAAACTCAAAAACTGAAATAAGTACATTGTATAACTCAGCACTTAGCTGAAGCACTTTTACAGCCTCAAGTCTTTTTGGTATGATGCAATAAGCTTTGCACATCTGAATTTGGCAATTATCTGCCATTCTTGTTCTCACCTCTTCACCTCTCAAGCTCTGTCAGGTTGGATGGGGGCAGACACACATTTTCAGGTTTCTCCAGAAATGTCTGAGGTACTTGCAGCTGAAAAACAGCCCCTCAGCATGAGGCTGCTACCACCACACTTTACTTTTGGGATGGTATTCTGCAGGTGATGAGCAGAGCTGGTTTCCTTCAAACATGATGCTTAGAATTGAGGTTCATCAGACCAGAGAATCTTGTTTCTCACAATCTGAGAGTTCTTTGGGTGCTTTGTTGCAAATTTCAAGTGGGTTTTCATGTATCTTCACTTAGGAGAGGATTGAGTTTGGCCACACCGCCATAAAGAATGGATCAGTGGATTGTTGCAGTGATGTTTGTCCTTCTGTAGGTTTCTCCTATCTCTACATATGATCCTGGAGCTCAACTAGAGTGACCATCAGGTTCTTGGTCACCAGTCTAGCCAAAGCCCTTCTCCATCGATTGCTCAGTTTGGCCAGGAGGCCAGCTCTAGGAAGAGTCCTGGTCTTTTCAGACTTCTTCCACTAAGAGTAATGGAGACTACATGCTTCTGCAAACCTTCAATGCAGCAGAATTTTTCTGAACTCTTACCCAGAAGTGTGCCTTGACACAATCCTGTCTCTGAGCTTTACGGGCAGTTGTTTTGACCTCAGGGCTTGGTTTTTGCTCTAATATGCATTTTCAGCTGTTAGAACTTTTACTGAGAGCTGTGTGTCTTTCCAAATCATACCCATTCAAATGAATTTGGCACTGGTTAACGCCACTCGAAGTATAGTAACATCTACACGCAATATGAATGCTCCTGATCGAAATTTCAACTGTGTCAGAAAATAGAAAAATAATACTTATGCAATGGAATAATTTCAGTTTTTTATTTCTAATAAATTTGCAAAGTTGTTACAAATATCTTTTTTGCTTTGTAATTATGGTATATGGAGTGTATATTGATCTGGGGGAAAAAAGTTATTTAAAGCAGTTTAACATAAGGCTGCAACATAAAACGTGAAAAAAATGAAGGGGTATGAATACTTTTTTTATAGGCACTCTGTGTGTGTGTGTGTGTGTGTATGTATGTATATATATATATATATATATATATAAAGTTGAGCCCAATTAGATATAATCAAAAGATAAGATCAGATCTATCAAAATATATAAATATATATTTATCAAAAGATAAGATCAGATCTGAAAAAAAGATACTGAATGGAGGTTCAGAATTTTCCTCGAAGTCTGGAGTCTTTTTATATTTTGCTTAAAACAAACAATCAAAATGCTCTCATCATGAGCAGAAAAAAAAAATGTAATTTTACATTTTATGTTGTCCTTCCTTGCCATCTATAAACACTTTCCCCAATTTTAACAATTATGTGTTTATTTTAAAATGCTTTTAACATATTGTTTAATAATGATAAATGTGGATGAAAAAATGTCCTGTCAAAAACCTGGTTTGAAAGGTCAGAGTCATATAGTTAAAAATAACTATACTGGTAGCATTGTTGTTTTCTGCAGTCTTCAAAATACCTTCTTTTATGTTGTGCAAAAGAAAGTAAGTCATTCAGGTTTGAAACGACATGAGGGTGAGTAAATGATGACAGTATTTGTTTATTTTTTAGTGAACTACCCCTTTAATGTTTATTTATTTAACTATTATTTTAATAAATGAAATGATACTCTAAGAAACTAAGGCTACGTTTACACGACAACGATGTAGTCAAAAACGTTTTTAAAAAGTTTCATGTATACACGACAACGTTTTCAAAACGACTCGCGTCTACACATATCCGCGAAAACAGCAAAAAATGCTGTATTACATATGCCAGGCCAGTAGTTGTCGCTGTCACCTTGTTAGTAAACAGTACCTGTAGGGAAGTGACGATTATATGTTGGATATGCTGCGTCTCCACTGTTGGTTTTGATATTGGTGAAGTAAATCCACATTTTACTGATGAAGCGTTAGCAAACTCTTGAGCAGCAACAACAGTACCATATACTCCGCCATTGTTGTGTATGTTTGTTTGAACTTGCCCTTAAAATCAACACGTACTGCACATGTCTACATACCTAACACGTACTACGCATGCGTAGTATGCATCACCGTTTTCAAAGATTCCCGTATTGGGTGTTTACACGGAAACAATAACGGTGGCGTTTTCAAAAACTTGCACTTTGAACCCCGTTTTCAAAAATGCGTTTTCAGTCACGTTGGAACGTACCGACGAATTGGGATCTCGCCTGAGAGCCCTATCATCTCCAAGTGTAACTAAACAAGCCAATGCATACTGGCGTGCGAGATTTGCATCTCGTGCTCTGCCATGCAGTCGGTCATGTCTGCCACTTCTGCCACTACTGGGGCAGAAGATAGGACAGGGCTTACATGGAGAGAATCTATTATTGTTGTTCCTCTTAACCCACACAGTAAGACTATTGGATAACACTGGGAAAGCGTGCCTTTTCTAGAGACGCTGCGGAATCCACATCCCGCCCGCAGGGAGGTATCATGTGGAGATTACACATATGGGCTGGGCATTAAGGGCAGTACAACATATGGAACGTCTTTAAGGTGGCTCCGGCCCAGTTAGAAGGGAGACAACACCGGAAGGCCGGCAGAGCTGACTCTGCCAAGGGAAAGACATAGGCTCACCAAGAGGGGAGCCATACCGTAGAAGAATACACACATGGGATCACCGTGGGGATCACTACATATGGGTACCTAGCCTAGCAGAGGGGTTAACCAACAGGCGTACTTACGATTGCTCCGCCACATCTGGCTGCCGAAGGCGATGGAGGAACTCAATTAAATTTAATTCAATTCATGTTTATTTGTATAGCGCCTTTTACGATACAAATCGTTGCAAAGCAGCTGTACAATATATGTTTCTACAATATATTTAGTAATAACTTATCAGTGGTGACTATGTCAGTAAATGTACATATGGCAGAAATATACGGACAAATCAATTAAAGACGTAATCAAAGAGACTATGAACACTATTAACAGAAATTATTATATGTTGTAATCAAACTTATAGCAAAATTTGGCAGTTCTGTATGTTGTTTCAGGGTTGGAATCATCTCAGGTCCTCTGAGGGGTTGGCATTAGTGGTGCTCTGATCAGGATTTTTGAGGCCGATCACAGAAAGCAGTATCTGCCGATACAATCACCGATACCGATCTTTTTAAAGCCTTCTTTTTATCATGTAGAATTATTTGTAGTGATGATCCAATCAAGATTTTTAGACATTTATTCAAGGCCTAAATTTTATTTTTGAAAATGAATTCCTCTTTTAGGTGACTCTTGTGTAAGGAGATTTTTTAATTTGAGGGGTGGAGGGGGGCATTTTTTTAGACATTTTTCAAAAATATATATCTCACCTAAATATTTGATTATGCACTACATTTTTGTTTTGACAATCGTTCAATTGTTGCACAATAGCTTACACACAGCACAAGCCTGATTTCATGAGCTGTATGTGAGGCGGCCTTTTACACCAAGTTCACACATACTCCGTTTGCAGTGCGTATGCAGTCCATGTGTGGTACGTGAGCGGTACAGAAGCAGCACTGACTGTGTCTGCAACTGATCCGTGGCTGTTTACTATGGAAGCATATGGGTAGCAATATTCATTTTGAAATGTAATTTGCAAAACGGCAATGCAATATGTAAAATGGCAAGGCATTTCTTTATTTAAATTTACATTTTCCCATACCATATTTGCAATGTTTAGAGCAAAATGAAAATGAAAATTCAATTATATAATTTACATTTGCCATTTATAGTTTTAATATGCAAATTAAAAACTTATTTTAACGCTTTATAAGTTGCAAAATTAAAATGAAAATGTATTACCCAAATTAATTGGATGTTTAACATGTCCAAGCAAAAACTGTAGCAAAATTATAATTTAAATGCCATTCTTCCTAAATGCATTTAGACTTACGGGTAGGACACTTGGGATTTTCATTGTGATACCACGTGATAATTGTAGCAAAATGCATTGTGAATTTCAAAATGCATTCTGTGCCAAATGTGCAGCAAAAGGGTAGCAAAAATGCTGATTTAAATGTATTTTACTTTTCTTAAATGCATTGACACTCACACTTAAGAGGTTTGAATTGCATTTTCATTAAATACCCTGCGATTAGTGTACAGTCATGGCCAAAATTTTTGGCAGTGACATAAATTTAGTGTTTTGCTAAGTTTGCTGCTTCAGTATTTGTAGATTATTTTTCCACATGTTTCTATGGTATACTGATAAACAATGATAAGAATATCATAAGTTTTAAAGGCTTTTATTGGCAAAAAATACAATGAGTCAATATTCACAGTGTTGACCCTTGTTCTTCCTAACCTCTGCAATTCACTCTGGCATGCTGGATATTAGCTTCTGGGCCAAATCCTGACTAATGGCGATCCATTCTTGCCTTATTAGTTCTCAGAGTTGATCACAATGTGTGTGTTTCTGCTTGTCCACTCGCCTTCTGAGGACTGACCATAGGTTCTCTATGGGATTGAGATCCGGGGAGTTGCCTGGCCACGGATCCAAAATTTCAATGTAATGATCTTTGAGCCACTTCTTTATCACTCTTGCTTTGTGACATGGTACTCCATCATGCTGGAAAATGCATGGATCATCACCCCTGTGGAACTCCGCAGTTAAGAGGAGGTCTGATGACCAATACAAACACTAAAACATCTGTTGGTTAAATAAGAACGAAACCACTGCAAGACTGTGCCACGAAGGCCCACAGATATCTCCAAACGTGTCAACAGCACCTCATGGTCAACCAAATCAAAGGCAGCACTCAGGCAGCTCATGGATCGTTGGAAGAAGTCGCTCTTGCAGGACGTTTTGATACCATTCTTTATTCATGACAGGGTTTTTGGGCAGAATTATGAGAGGGCCCACTCACTTGGTTGAAAAGCAACTCCACACATGGATGGTCTCAGGATGCTTCACTGTTGGCACAACACAGGACTCATGGTAGCGTTCACCTTTTCTTCTCCGAACAATTGATTTTCCAGATGTCCCAAACAGTCAGAAGGGAGCTTCATCAGTGAAAATAACTTTGCACCAGTCTTCTGCTGTCCAATCCTTGTACTTCCTGCAGAATTTCAGTCTGTCCTTGACGTTTTTCTTGGAGAGAAGTGGCTTCTTTGCTGCCCTTCTTGACACCAGGCCGTTGTCCAAAAGTCTTGGCCTCACTGTGCGTGCAGATGCTCTCACACCAACCTGCTGCCATTCCTAAGCAAGCTCTGCACTGGTGGTGACACGATTCCGTAGCTGACTCCTCAGGAGGAGATGGTCCTGGCGCTTGTTGGACACTCTGGGACGTCCTGAAAATTTCTTCACTGCAGTCAAACCTCTCTCCTTGAAGTTCTTGATGATCCGGTAAATGGTTATTTCAGGTGCAATATTCTTTGTATCAATTTCCTTGCATGTGAGGCCATTTTGATGCAAAGCAATGATGGCTGCACGTGTTTCTTTGGAGGTAACCATTGCTAACAAGAACACAATGACTGGAAGCGCTTCTTCCCTCCTTTTATAGAAATCAGTCTGCTCTTACAATCTAATTAGTATGATAGTGATTAACCTGACTAGTACTCATTCACACTTTCACGTGTGCTGCTGATATGATTAGTCAATTAATGTTAGCTGGTCATTTTGTGTCAGGATCAAAAAACAGTGAAATTTGTTTTTTTTGTGAAAAGTAAATTTTTTGGTCAATGAAACTTTTAGCAATTATTTCAAATGCATCTGATCACTCTACACAATAATCTAGAAACAATGTGAATGAACACCACAAACAGCTTAAGCAGCAAACTTTGCAAAACACAAAATTGATGTCACTGTCAAAACTTTTGGCCATGACTGTAGACTAGTCAATGTGGATTTGAAAATGCATTCTGAGCCGATCACGCCCCCGACCTGTCAATCATTATATTAAGGCGGGGCTCAGCAACAGGAAGCACAATAGGTCAATATTCCCCATTAACCAAATGCTTTTCACCTGCCTCAACATCTCTCACTGTTTTACACTCCGATTGATGCACATAAGCAAACAGACAGTGCAATTCTACACTTATTTACTTGCCACCTTACACCGTGGCTACACCGGACGTAACAGTTATGTCATGTCGCATCACTGATTATAATGGGTTCAATACTGTCGTTTGCCGCACCGCTCGCATCCGGTGTAGACATGGGCTGCATCCGAAAACTGAAAAATGCTGCCTTCGGAGGACACATTCCAAGGTAGGAAGGCATCAATGCACGTTCGAATTCAATGTTAGCTTCAGTTCCTGTCTCCTGAGATGCCTTCATCTGGACGATTTTTGAAGACAGCATAGATGTATCCTCTTCTGCCTTTGAAATCCCACAATCCTGTGTATTCCATTCTGTGACAGTTAAGCTAAAAAATAAATCTGAAAGTTGCGGTCGGTGGTCAGTTTGTGTAAATGTAGGTTTTTGATCAACATTTTCCTTTTTTGATGTCATTTCTAGCGAGAAATTAATATTGCAGTAATTAAATATTCATTTAGTTATCACCAAAGCTCTTTATATTTTGCTGTAGATCATTAAACCGTTACTCTACCTCAGAAACCTGTCCGAAATCAGTTTCATGAGGTGCTTTTGTGCAAAAACACTGCCTGCAAAGTCATTGCCTCATACGGCAGCGAGGCAGCAAATCAGCTGCCTAAGTTTTCGGATGCAGCCACGGTGTTGCCTTCCTCTCTTCTAACCCATAATAGAGCGCAGGTCCCGTGGCATCTAAGGGTCGCGCATGCCTTAAGATCTCTGGTTGATGCCCGCGTGACCATACAGAAAACGCTGCTACTCCTGCCTGCCCCAGATGACACTTCACCAGTCAGATCTAGACGCAGCTGTCAAAGAACATGCCACAGCCAAAGTAAGATATCTTAATATTATAAATCACGGGCATCAATCGCGGTTTTCGGTGGCTGCTCTTGTGGCAGGCGCGTGACGTTTAGGTGCCACGGGCTATATTACGGATTAAAAGAGAGGAATAAAATATAGGCTAATGTAAGGTGGTAAATAAGTGTAGAATTGCACTATTTGCTTACGTGCATCACTCGGCATGCAGACAGTGAGATGTGAGATGTGCGATGCTCGTGCAACGCTTAGATGCTCGGGGACACGTGATCCATTATAGGAGAAGAATAAAGTATGGTGGCAAATAGGTAAAAGTGTGGAATTGCACTGTGTCTGTTTGCTTATGTGCATCAATCGGTGTAAAACAGTGAGATATGTTGAGGCAGGTGAAAAGCGTTTGGTTAATGGTAAATATCAGATATGTTCATTAGTCTCTGAGGTCCAAGTCAAGTCTCAAGTCTTTGAGGTCGAGTCTAAGTCAAGTCTCAAGTCTTTAAAGGGGAGTCCAAGTCAAGTCTTAAGTCTCTGAGGAGGACTCCAAGTCACGTCTCAAGTCTTTGTTTTATTTTTAGCAATAGTTATTTTAGATAGTTAACAGTGTATGAGGCTAAATCAGTTTTGAAATATTAAAACTATAATTACTTGTTCACTTATTCAAAACTGTCTTAAAAAGCACACAAACTTTTATTGAAATCATTCAATTTTATACAGAATGTTTTAAACCATTTTATTTACTGGTATTTTACATTATTTCTGAATGTAGCAATAAAATGTGACTTGTACGCGATCTTATGGTTTTTAAATGTTTTTATTAATCAGTCAAAATTCTTACTGTCGGTTAACGGGCTATTTATGGTCATCCTTAATTTTGCCTTTTTTACTATTTGTCTTTTTAGTAATTAATTTTATAGCATTTATTTTTTGGCAAAACTAATTTTAAAATTATGGTTAGTTTCAATGGTTATAATGACCACTATTTTAATTCATGTTTAAATGCATTTATGTTGCTTCATAATACGATTTTCTCACTTTTTTTTTTTATTTTTTTTTTTTACAAAATTAGATGTAAGACAAAATGCTGCACATTTCTTTGTTATTGTAAAAGTGTCAAAAAACAAAAAACAAACCTAAATTGAAATGTTAAAACAAACCCCAAATCAAATGAATAACACAAATGAAATAAATATCTTCGTATAAACAAACTAAGGCTTTGTCTGTGCTCTTTCTATCAAAAATTAGAAGCAACCACTGCAATTTTAATCACAATCCAAACAAAGATGCTGCATACCTGCTGTACGAGCAGTTTTTAATCTTAATTAGATTGTATAATTACAAAATCTAAAGCAAAAACAGAATGATCTGACTTATGTCTTATGTAGTGTAGTTTTACAAAACTAATCTAAACGAAACAGAAATATCAGACAGGCTGAATTAGAACGCAGATTCACTCTCTGCCAGCAGATGGCGCTTATGGAACAACAGTGATACAGTGTTTCTTTGGTTACCGCTGTAAACACAGCTGCGCAGTGCTCATGAATGCTGCATTATACGCAGGCAAGATGAAAAGAAAAAAATAATCTAATCTTTTCTAAAGACAGTCAGTTCCCCTCAGAGATATATTCATATCAACTCACACCCCTAATTGTATCGTGATTCATTTAACATCTCAACCGATTTGAATCGTCACATATTTGTATCGATTTTCAACCGGCTCGGGGTGCATCGTTACATATCTACGTTTCAGATTTGGTTTCTGTGCCTCGTCTGGTGCCTTTAGACTGTGTAGTTTATTTACAGTGCAATCTTATATTAATCATGATTTAAAAATGTTTCTATAGTTGGTAGACTATATTACAGTTCCAAATCAGTGTCATGCGTGGATAGCTAATAATGCTGGCTTGGTGTGTTTTAAGATGAATTGTTGTGACATTTGCTACTGTAGGACATATTAATAGGGAATGAATGGATTAGGAATGAATAGATGAATGTGGTGTATGATGATGTCATGTGGGGTAGTAAAGGGGGAATGTGAATGGAAAGTCATATGATTGACTTGTGTTTTTTCGAGTCTCACAAATCACGAGACCGAGTCAAGTCTCGAGTCAGCTGTTCGAGTCCAAGTCAAGTCGCAAGTCTTTATTTTTGCGACTTAAGTGCGACTTGAGTCCAAGTCGCAGACTTGAGTTTCCATCTCTAGTAAATATTGACTTATTGTGCGTCCTGTTGCTGAGCCCCGCCTTGATGTAATGATTGAAAGGTTGGGGGCGTGATCGGCTCGGAATGCATTTTCAAATCCACATTGACTTAAACTACATTATCGCAAGGTATTTAATGAAAATGTTATTGAAACCTCTTAAGTGGAAGTATCAATGCATTTAAAAAAAAAAAAAAGACATTTAAATCACCATTTTGCTACCCTTTTGCTTCACCTTTGTCTCAGAATGCATTTTGAAATTCACACTGGATTTTACTACAATTATCACGCGGTATCATGACGAAAATGCAATCCCATGTGTCCTACCCCTAGGTTTAAATGCATTTAGAAAAAATGGCATTTAAATGATAATTTTGCTAAAGTTTTTGCTTGGACATGTTAAACATATCTAATCAATTTGGGTAATGCAATTTCATTTTAATTTTGCAACTTATAAAGCGTTAAAATATGTTTTTAATTTACATATTAAAACTAGTGTAGGAAATGTCAAATATAAATTATATAATTGAATTTTCATTTTAATTTTGCACTAAATGTTGCACATATGTATGGGAAAATGTAAATTTAAATACAGGAAACATTGCCATTTTACATATTGCATTGTCATTTTACATATTACAGTTCAAAATGAATTTTGCTACCCATATGCTTCGATACGAAACGTCCTAAATGCTTTCATTCATATTTCGCTGTAGTTCCTATGTTTTTATTAATAATTTGGGTGTATTTTATTATTGATATTTGTGCGTTTTTGAAAATAAATGAACTGAATTCATTTTGTGTCTGTATTCATCATTCACAGCTGCTGAAACAGCCTTTAAATTAGTTTGGGCAAATGAGGACATAAATTAGGTTAAACTACTGAATGTCCGCCCATAGAAAATAAGTGATGTTTTATTAACAAATTTCGGGAGGAGCACGCGCAGATAATTAACACGGCCAGTTCATCATCAGTAATTACACCATCTATCCAATCAGCACAAGAGAGAACCTCTATAAATAATCAAAGCAGCCTTACCTTCATTATCTCTAGTCTTTCAGCATTCGGTTCGCTCCCTTTGCCATCTTATCACAGACCCAATTTCCCGTCCAACGAAGAGACCTATACTGGGGATTTTTTCAGATCCGCCGCAATTTGCCGGCCCCATGATCACTCCTTCCCCGCCAGACATGGCCGCCAAGCACCAGGCTTCATCGCGGCCGCTGCTCTTCTCGACCAGCCACACGCTCTACCCAATAGACCGTGCAAAGCCCTGAGCTCGCCTCGCTCGACACCACCATCGTCCCGCACAAGCTCTCCTCTCCTCGAGCGCTGGGTCGCAGCAGCAGCAGGCCTTCAACGAGCCTGGGCCGCGCCCCAGATCTCACCGCAGCAAAGCCTCACTCGCCTCCCGCTGCGGCTCAGCCTTTCACCGCGGCTCTTCCGGCCACAGCGCCGTATGCAGTCGGGCCTCCAGCTCTCATAGCAGACGAGTTTGAGGCTGCCTCCGCTAGCGGCGCAGGCCGCATTGCAAATTAATTAAATTTCAGGTGAAGTCACTAAAAGCAGGTTTTCGGGGCTAAAGTTTGTTAAACGACGTTATGATATAAACGGATGTTGATGCCAATTTTTTTTTTAAAGCAATTTAAAAAAAAAACTAAAAAAAAACCTTTTTTCCCCAAAGTTTATCATTCACACTGAAATGTCTGAAAGCGTTACATTAGCCTTACTGTGCATGTATAAAACCTCACTGAGATGATACAGACGGAACAGACATAATACGTTTCAGCAATTTTTCTGACAGGATCAATTCATTTACGGAAATATTTCACCATCCACTGACGCGCCCACGGCGCGCTCACTCAGAATTGATCTAAAACGCAACTGCCCTCGTGTTTTGCCGCAGGACAGCAATCGTGAGTAAATTTTCTGTCATCTTTTTAGGACTGTAATATGAAGAACGTGCAAAGTAAATATCTTTAGCAACAGTGTGAAAGTGAATAGCACATAACTGCAAAATTAATGTTACTGGTATAAACATGTCTATTGGTACAATGCGTTATACGACTAAACATGCTTCATCGTTTTCAAAAGCTTCCGTTTCTACAACGTGAAACAGCATTTTCAAATTTATCCGCTCTGGAAAGCGTTTTTAATGCTCTGTTTTCCTTGACTCCTTGTTTTAGTGTGGATGGAAGGCCAAAACAAGAGGAAATTATGCATTTTCAACGGAAACTTATTAATGTTGTCAAATCTAGCAACAAATTGCTAAGTCGGCAACACCGCAGGCTACCCAGGCATTTCAGATTGTCCCGCTAAATGTCACTAACCCTTCCACTTTCTCGCGGCCTACAGCTACAGCAGCCGAAGCAAGCGTGAAGCTGCTTCCGCTTGCAACACAGGCCCTCACATCTCAGTATTTCCGTCCTGTTACTTCTAACCCCCTTTTTTCCTTTCA
>NW_015660887.1:89255-89666 GCF_001515625.1 Sinocyclocheilus rhinocerous
GCAGCTGAAGCAAATGTGAGGCTACCTCCATTTGTAATACAAGCCCACATCTCTTCCGCTCCCTCATGCTACTAATAACCATTTCTCTGTTCAGTGGCCTCCAGCTCCCGTAGCAGATGCTAGCATGAGCACGCCTCACTAGTGGCGCACAGCCAGCAACATCAGGACAACAGATTTTGTCAGAAGCCTTCAGAAGCCAGAGGCCTTCAAGACCTACGTGCGGTCAGACCGCTTCCATATCAAAGAAGCTCACCGAATCCTCATCAGCCGACCCCCTTTAACGCCAGTCCATCCCTGTTCACTCGAACTCCTGACCCACCATAGCTAACCCCCTTTAACATCACCTAATCCATCTATAATGGCCCATCCCCACTCCAGCCATCCCAACAGCACCCCGCATCCGCAGGAGCC
>NW_015660887.1:89891-93673 GCF_001515625.1 Sinocyclocheilus rhinocerous
TCCATATCAAAGAAGCTCACCGAACCCTCATCAGCCGACCCCTTTAACGCCAGTCCATCCCTGTTCACTCGAACTCCTGACCCACCATAGCTAACCCCCTTTAACATCACCTAATCCATCTATAATGGCCCATCCAGCCATCCCAACAGCACCCCGCATCCGCAGGAGCCTTACCTAATTCCCACACTTCCATATTTCCCCATTGCCGCAGCAGTTCCCGCTCCCGGAACTGCCCCAAGCGTGAGCGTGCCTCCGCAAGCGGTTCCGGCGACTACCTTTCCACTTCCCCTCGCTCGCTCTTCCGCAGCAGCGGCGGCTTCCGCAGAAGCCACTTTCTCTTTTCAGAGGCCGTAGCAGTTCCCACTCCCACAGGAGTTTTCTTTTCAGATGCCGCAGCAGCGGCGGCTTCCGCAGAAGCCACTTTCTCTTTTCAGAGGCCGTAGCAGTTCCCACTCCCACAGGAGTTTTCTTTTCAGATGCCGCAGCAGCGCCCGCTTCAGCAGAAGCCTCTAGTTCTGTCTTCTAAAACCTCAGCAGTGCCGCTACTACAGACGACGTCCAGCACCCCACCAATTTTAAGCTTTGCAAATTTTGGGGGGTTATCAACGCTCCTCTCTGGCTGCAAAGTGCTTTAAAGCATTTCACTCTGCCTACAACCTGCCTTTCCCCGACTTTTCCTTGCTCGCCATCACCTCATTCATCTCTCACCTTAACATCAACAAAAACCTCCAAATCAGCTCCATTAAGGGTTATCTAAGCGGAATCCAGTTTTTTCACAAACTCTTATACGGTTCACCCTCACCCCAGATAGCCAATTCTCAGACCTCCCTACTCATCAAAGGTATCCAAAGATCCCATCCCACTCGCCCAGATACCAGGCAACCCATTACCTTACAAATTTTGACCAAATGTATTTCTACCCTCCGCAGAGGTTACCATTCCATTCACACCGCCCACACGCTCGACGCTATGTGATTACCAGCACACAACTATTGATCCACGACGTTGCCACAATGTCACATTTACCAACTGGCAACGTCACAAAGTTGGTCACAAACACAAAGTCCCATCGTGGCGACGAAACTGGAATTTCACTTTTCCGGTTGCCACGACGTAACTTTGGTCACCGGATTACGTTGCAGTTACGTAACCGTTTCGTTAGCTGGGTGGATGATTTGTACAAATAAATAACCTAGTCTGTCTAACTGGTTGGTCAAACCCCTATGAGCGATTTATCAAAACAAACAAAAAAAGCATATGATTCGGTTCATCTGGTCACACATGTCCTGTGTACTTGGGTTTAAATCAGAAGTTGCATTAGACTTTAACATTGTCCATCATTTTGACGGTCAGGGTCGTAAAAATTCCTTCATAATCTATTATTACCTGTCATTTTAATTTTCATATTTTAATTATAATAACACATTTAATAGATTTTATTTTTGTTCACATTTTCATTTTTAATAATGCCTACAGGATGAGCATAAAGACTTATGCATTTATTTATTTATGAAGAGATGATGAACTAGAGACTGTGCGTCACTTTTCATGTTCAACACACACCCTGCAGTGACAGTGGAGGCAATTAAAACAACAAAATATGCAAGGGCTGGGTAAAATTTTTTTTAATAGAATCATTTTTTGAACCAATATCGATTCTTAAATCCCAGTCGATTCTGTTTCATAGCATATAGTGCGCCTCCCATCCAATAAATCGCAATAGGTTAAGCTTTGTGTGTTGTTACTTTTGATATGAAACAAAGTCTCCGATTTAAAATTCTGTCCATTATATTAGGAAATTCAAGCAATAAATACCGTTTTGGCGCTCTTTAATGTGGCGTGATAGATCGCTGTAGATCAAGCGAAGCAGCAGCTCACATGAACCGCTGGACACCACTCTTTCGTGAATGCGCGTACGACAGTTAGTGGAAATTAGAGATTAAGGTTTATAAAGTTGTAAATATGGATATGTTTCTTACACAAACGCATCACTTCACTTCAGAAGGCCTTTAACCCCCCGGAGCCGTGTGGACTTCTTTTATAATGGATAGGTGTAATTTTTTGGACTTCAAATTTTGGGCTACCATCCACTCCCATTATAAAGCATGGATTAGCCTGGACATTATTTAATATAACTCTGAATGTATACGTCTGAAAGAAGAAAGTGATATATACCTAGGATGGCTTGAGGGTGAGTAAACCATGAGGTAATTTTAATTTTTGGGTGAACTATCCCTTTAATTGATATCTATCTTGCTATGAGTAACTGAATTCCAACCCTGTGGATTACCTGTCTCTTCTCCTGAGCCTTTTGTCATGTGGGTCCAGGAAGGCTGCTTGTATGTCTGGATACTGCTGCACAAATCTTTCAACCATGAGAAATGCAGTTCCAGCATGTCTTCACATCCAGGACAACAGAATGGTCAGGCAGGCCTAAAACATATAACACACTGAAATCAGTTTGAATCTATTTAATCTTGCCTGAGTGATGCTGAAACAACAAGGTTCAGTTTTTCACCCAGGATTCGCTGCTTCCTATGGAACACAGTCTTCATGATGGATGATCTCTTGATCCTGGATCCTTGCTGCTGTTCACTTGGAGATGGTTGTCTCGCCACCTGCTGCTAAAAAAAAAAAAAGAATGTTAGTTTTACAGCAATGAATAAAACATTTAAACTAGTAGTGTTAGGTGGCGACAAATGAGTATATTTTCTTATAAGCAACTCACTGAATCATTGATTTAACTGGTTCATTTGCAGTCAGGACCAAAAGAACGGAAGTGAACCGTTTATTAAAAATGTATGAAAACTTAAGTATCAGATCTATTTGTGTATGAAACATCACTAGCACAAAAAAAGAAAAAAAAGAAAACACGTGAAAAACACCGTTAACGAGCAAATGACACAATTTACAGGCCTGTGTCGCTTGAGGGGGGAAAGCTGGAAAAGTGATTTCGGCAGCACCTATCTAATTAAACAGTTTATACAAAGGTTTATATAGTCCAGGTGATATGTTCACTTTTTCATAAAAGCATGACACTTGGTATAATTGTACAGGTTAGGGCCCTGAACATTTTCAGAAATGGAGCCATCACAAAAACACCTCGTGGTTGCCATGGCGACCATTTTACTTTCCGCCATAGCCAAATTATGTATTTTGTGTTATATCTCCTGAACCAAACGTGATAACACAGAAAAGGTTATGTCTACCCCTGTGTTTTGATGGTCAAGGATTACAATGATACCATGTACCGCAACGTAAACTGTTCAGGTGAAGAGTTAATGGTGAAATCAGCAATGTGAGAAGGAAATAACAGTATCTGAGCATCACAGTATCACAGCATTTACAATAGTCTATATGATGGCTATTATTATTTTTTCTTTCTTTGATAATTGTTTTATTCAATAGTACAATAAAAGATTGTTTTAATTAATTAATTATTCATTTGTTACATTTATATAGCACTTTTCTGGATACTCAAAGTGCTTTACATAGAACGGGGAATTTCCACAACCATCACCAATGTGCAGCATCCACCTAGATGATGTGACAGCAGCCATATTGCGCCAGAATGCCCACCACACACCACCTTAACAAATGTGTTATTCAATAGTACAATAAAATGTTTTTTTCAAGAATACAATCAGAGATATAAAAAAATATAATCTCAAGTAAGTGTATTTTTCCTTACCTCTCAGGCAGAGTCGGGTAGGCGGTAGTATGTTTCCAATACATTCTTGTTCTCTCTCAACAATGCTCTAACATCACACGCAGACGGCAAC
>NW_015660887.1:93683-99876 GCF_001515625.1 Sinocyclocheilus rhinocerous
TGTCCAGAAGACACCACAACCTCTGCTGTTCTCTCTAACAACTTCCCTTTCTCTTACACCCCCCGTCAGGTTGGAAGGTTACTGATCTTCTCATTTCTAATAATTGGAAATACTCAACCAACTCTTCGCTATGCAATAAAAATTATTTTGAATTTCATGCTATTATGGTAACAGCTCCTGTTAAACTCCATATTGTAATGATTTATTGCCTTCCTGGGCACCTTCATAGAGGAACTGTATGGGCTGCTTTGGTGACTTCGAAATCCATCTGGAAAAGCCTTACAATGCAGTCTTCTAGCTTCATTCGATCTCAAATGGCTTACCACCACAATCACGAACAAATCAGGCAACCAGCTTGACTTAATTTACACATGCAATTGTATTACAGACAACATTTGGTAAAACCTCTAGACATCTCTGATCATTTCTTTATTACATTTAACTTACATATTACTACCTGTGTGCCACCAATTCCTCTACCCGTTACTTTTAGGCAAAACCTACGCTCACTTTCACCATGCCATCTTTCCTCTGTAGTGTCATCCTCTCTTCCCTCACCTACCCATTTCTCATCTCTGGATGTAAATATAGCAACTGACATTTTATGATCCACTTTAACTTCTTGTCAAGACAATATCCATCTAGTCAGGTCAGTGCATACTACCCCTTCTAACCTAAAAAAGTTGCCCCATGTATCATCATCTTTATTTTTGCTGAGCAGTCTTTTGGGTGGCTCACCAATGTACTAGATTTATCTAATGCAAAAAATTAAGTAGGCTTGACCAAAATTTTTGTGGGGAGAAGAATTTATTTAAAATGGTTCTAAAACAGTACCAGAAAAGGGTTCTTCGGCTTGTAACAATAGCAGAACCTTTTTTAGTGCTAAATAGAACCTTTTTTATAGGGTTCCATATAGAACCATGCTTTAAAAATGCCATATAGGACCTTAATGGTGTTATAAATGACCTTTTTAATGATAGTTTTTCATTAATATTAGTATGCTGATATTAGTATTATTTGTATATATTATTTATTAATATTGCTCCAGTGAAATATCTTCACAATCCTCTATGATGCCTTTAAGTTAATCATTATCTGTATTTTGGTGTGATTGAATGGCAGTTTCTCTCTGCAGATGATGTGGTTGTAGGATGTGACAGCATCTGAAAAGCACAATTGAGTTTAGATATACGATGTGTTTCCTTTCATTTGTTTATGTCAAAACAATTGTTTATGAAGAAGGCCAAAAGTAGTATGTGAGCACTTCACAATGTTAAAAGTAAAAAGTAATATACAGTAAAGTCATGGGATAGCTGGGTATGTTTATGCATAAACCCTAGTAATCAAAATAAAAACAAAATGGACCATAAATTCAATATCTTTGTTCCTTACTTAGTGAAGAAGAGGAGAGTATCCTTAACTGAATAGAGCTGGTCACACTTACATGTTCTCTTAAACTAAAAAGAGAAAAGACATAGGAAACCAATTAGCATTTGAAAGTTATAAGTTATAGAAATTTTAAGAAATAAATTATTTACCTGTTGAAAGTGTGCTGACAGTCTGTGTAGTTGGATGGCTGAGCTCCAGAAAATCAGTAATGAGGCATCTTATAGTGTAGCCTCGGTTAGGGTTTTACATTAAATCAACAATAACAACAACAGCAGCATGGTGTGTGAATTAAGTATGTTTTTTATTGACATGCAAAATCGTCAGTGCTCTTAACAACAGTTATTAGCTGAATACATTAATGAATGACAATTGACATTGAACATGAATAAATACATAAAGAAGTAAAACACAAAATAAGAACAAAAAATAGATGTGATGAAGACCAAGTTTCAGTGAAACAATCACAATCCAATCAATATGATGCCTTTAAGTCCATCATTTTGGTGTGATTAAGTGGCGATTTTTCTCTGCAGATGATGAGGTTGTAGGATGTGATACATCTGAAATACACAATTGAGTTTAGAGTTACAGTGTGTTTATGTAAAAACAATTATGTTTATGAAGGCCAAAAGCAAAAATGGACAGTATGTGAGCCCTTCACAATCTTGTGGGATGGTTTTAATATTGCCTTGTGACTGGGTATGTTTATACATAAACCCAAGTAATAATTAAAAAAAATCTAACAATATGAATTATAAATTCATTGTCTCTTTTACTTACTTTGTGGAGAAGAGGAGAGAAGTTTCCACAGCTTAGCAGAGCTGCACACACTTATATGTGACCAAAAACTAAAACAAAAGAGAGATAAGAACATGTTTGTTTGGAAACCGGTTACATTTTTTATTTAAAGTTACATTTGTATTTAAATTTAAGAATGAAATAATTTACCTGTTGAGAGTGCGTTGACAGTCTGTGTAGTTGGATCACTGAACTCCAGAAAGTCAGTAATGAGATGCTCAAGGGCGGGAACAAAGAACCCTAAACTCTTAACACAAAGAACCATTTCAGCATAAAAGGGTTCTTCAGGATGCTATGGATCTAAATAAAACCATTACTGCTTGTAAAGAACCTTTAAAGAACCATCTTTTTTTAGAGTGTAGTGTAGCAGTTCTTCAATAGCGATGTTAGCATGCCATCCTTCAAACAATCTTAATTATCTACTAATTCAGGTTCAAGAAAAAATAACTATGAAGTAACTACTAATGAACAGTCATGAAAAATGAGGATAATCAAGTTGTGGCTTATCTGCCAACTTACCTCAGATAAGTTTATGATTTTATATACAGTACAGTGTGTGTCTCTGTTTTCCTCAGCTCATATCACATTACCATTTAGTAAATTATCCCTGTAAGTAAGACATTTACTGAGAGAAAGTGAAAACACAGGGAACCCATTAGTAATTAATAAACAATTATTAGATAATTCTGCATAAATTACTCAGAACCTGAAACTGTATCCTAAAGTAAAAATATAGATAACCCTTTAGTAATTAATAAATAATGACCACATAATTCTGACTCAAATCAAACTTGCGCTCTAAGAAAACACTATTAACGTTATCATCTAAACCTTTGTAAAATAATATGACACAATCACTAGTACATGATATCTTTATTTATTTCTGATGAGTGCAGTTTAATTATTATTATTATTATTATTATTATTATTATTATTATCCCCTAAGACTGAAATCTAATTTGAAGTTGAATATTTTTTAAGTGTCATTGTATTTGTCTACTAAAATATGGCATTGTTGTCCATCTTTCATATTTCACAATATTTCACAGGCTGCTATGCTTTTTTAAAATGAAGAAATAATAATAATAATAATAATAATTATTATTATTATTATTTTACCAAAATGCAACACTGATCAAATTATTTATATTAAATATATTTTGACAGTGTCAAGTTTCCATTTGTACTAATGAGGAATCCATAAGATAGCAGCATTTTGATTTGAGAGACATAGCTTCAGGAACCCTGTCTAAAACTATATGAATCACACTGCTTGTTTTCTTCTCTCTGTAATTATGATGCTAATATCTACACTCTGAACAAAGTAGCAATTTCAGTGACTGACGTGAGTGAATTAGGCCATCCTTTACAAAGGCAGGAATAGCTTTGGCTATTGTAAAGGCTATAAAAATGAGCTGTGAAAAGCCAGAAATTATTGTGTGATTTCATCTGCATGCTTATACCATCACCTGAATTGTGCATTGTGCCCACTGTGTTGAAATATCATAACTTGATGAGTGAAAGCTTTCATATGAACATCCTTAATGCTATCCAAAATTACCATTTATGGCATCATCACAAATGTAGTAGAACAATTAATCATGTTTGTATGCAAAAATTAATTTAGAGTGAGATGCAGGAGATAGAACGCCAGAACAAAAGGCAGCTTTTTGTGGGTTCTTTAGTCTGACAGGGATAATTAGATATATGAAATTTAAATTCCTCTGTGGGGGTCCTGTTGACAAGGCTGTTGTTGTGTTGGAGCACTCTGACACAGCCTGATCCTTTTGTGTGTGTTTACGCTGTTGCAGCTTCTGCATCCCTTTCAGAGACACACAAAAACTCTCACAATCTCTTTGATGCCAATATCAAAATGAAATGTATACAGCATTCTACATCAAGCAAACTCTTGTTACCTTTTATAATTTATTTATTTGAATAACTTTCCCAGTTTTTGTGCAACATTGTAGACATGTAACAATGTGTTTATTACAAGTAATTTTGTGTTTCTGGGAATTTGAACAGGGAATTTTATTAGGACGTACATCTGGTTCAAAGCTATTCAATATTGTATTAATTTTTTGTGTCTTTAGCCCCAACAGCAGGGATGCCGTTACATATTCTTCAGTTCGTTAACAAGATCTTTGTCTTAAAATATATTCATAAATGTTATTGATTCTCATTTGCTACATACATTTATAACATATTTAAGAACATTATAAAAAAAACTACAAAAAAAACAGCCAAATTACCATGTGCTTAGTGAAATGTGTATGCCAAGTAAATGCTGCAGCAAGTTTTTTTTGTGTCATCTAGTGGTTTAGCATAGAATAAAACTTAAAAAGTTATTGTTATTTAAAAAAAAACAAAAACATTGTGAACTTTTATAAATAAATTTAAAGAAAATATTCTTAACATAAAGTCTGTTATCCTGGTAAAGGTAGTCTTCTCCAAAAAAACAACAAAAAAAAAGTTAATAAGGTTGAGGAACATACAACAAGATAGAGGTCTGCACCCGACCAGATTTTTTGCGCCGCAGGATTAAATTCCCTAATAAAACGCGGTAGCGGTCGGTAACTCTGGTGTAATTTGAACGGGAGCGGGCGGTCTAACAATATCCCGTTCCCGACGTCCATTCAGAACAACATATCTGCGCTTTATTCTTATTGTCCACCGGTACAGCCTGCACTTGGACTGTTATGCACGTGCTGAACGCATGCTTACTGCGTCACGTGTTTTATTTGAGGGTCTGTGCGCAGCATGTGCATAACGATGCTCAGAGCAGGCTGTACCTGTGGTAAATATACGGCCCTCAGACAGAACAGGCAGGTTGTCGATGAGTGACCGAGCAGAATAAGGATGGAGCATAGTATGGATGCGCTGTCCTTGAAAGATGTTCAACTCTGTTTTGTTTATATTTTGCTTAGCCTATAATTTTAAATGACAGATGTCGTATTTATTTATTTATTTGTCTTCTGCAACACTTTTCCTACTGTTAACAGAAAAATGTCAAACGAATTTAATATTTTGACAAGCTAATAGGCTATTTTTGTACAACCTGCATTTAATTTTATTTTTTCTCTCTGCGACACTTTTTCCTATTGTGTTGTAAATGTTCAACGAATTGTATGCTGACAAGATTCATTAAAATAAGAAATACAATTTTTGTACATGTTTATTTTCTCTGACACTTTTTTCCTACTGTTTTGTATAAAATATTAAAAACATTTTGTGTCTTAAGATAATTCATATAAATTCAAGTCAAAGTCAATAAATTCAAGATTCTTGACAAGACGAATAAAATAACACAATTTTAGTGTAGTGCAGACTACAGTTTTGTTAGCTTAGCCTATCTTTCAAATTTAAATGTGAGATTCTGGAAACAAGATCTAAATTTAGCGGGAACGGTCAGGTTGGGAAGAAAATTATTCTAAGCGGACAGCGGGTGAACAAAGAGTAAATATATAGCAGGAGCGGGTGGGGGCAGAATATAACCTTGCGGGAGTGGGACTAAAAAAATAGTCCAGGGCAGACCTCTACAATAAGGGATCTGATTTCATTCCTCCGTATGGAATCTTTCAAGCACAGGGATGTCAACTTCGGTCCTGGAGGCCCACTGTCCTGCAGAATTTAGCTCCAACCCTAATCAAACACACCTGAACAAGCCTAATTAATGAACAAGCCAATCAAAACCTAATCAATGTCTTCAAGATCACTAGAAAGCTACAGGCAGGTGTGTTTGATCAGAATCAGAATCAGAATCAGAAGAGCTTTATTACGAAGTATGTTTACACACACAAGGAATTTGACTTGACGACAGGAGCTTCCAGTGTAGAAGAAAGTACAAACATAGTGCAGACATACATGATAGTGTAGACATACATAGGAATAACACAGTAGGGATGTAATATAACACTATTTAATTTAATTCTTTTTTATTATATTAATGTACTATATACAGAAATAGAAGTATAGGAACAAAAGTAATTGTTTAGATAAATGTACA
>NW_015660887.1:99896-101029 GCF_001515625.1 Sinocyclocheilus rhinocerous
AGGCATGACGAAGCGGATATCATCCTCTTTTGGAAGGCCAAACAAAGTAGTTTCGCTTTCACAACGAAGCACACAGTGACTTCACGACATGACAGCGGCGGCAACAATACTACAGCGTGAATAAAAGTTATGCCTTCTTTCTTTGTGTGAACATTTGGGCGGTGTTATGCAAATCTTCCCACATCGTGACGTAGACATGTAGGGGCGTGTTAGAACGAGCCATTTTAGGTAGGCGTGGTGGACTCTTAACTTGTATAAAGAATATCTCTTTGGATTTGAGACTTTAGTCTTTGCAATTTTACAGATCTTCTTTATGCACCAAGAGCTTGTAACACTTCAAAGAGAAAGGAAAAATGTAAATCGCCCTCATATGACCCCTTTAACACACAAACAATGCATATAACAGAGGGAATTAAAGCAAACTATTTATTTTTATGAATAATAAACGTCTTCAAAACTTCACCGCAAGGCCCATTTACAGCATGCATCCGAAAATTCATCGAAAGATCCACAGAAAAAAGTTATATACTATAAAGTATGACAAAAAATTCAAGCTTCAATATAAGATAATAAAGCCAAGCACACATTAAGGTCTGCAGCTGGATATACCTCGACGGCGGCGGCGGCGGCGCAGAGCGAGAAACAGAGGACAAGGTGTGTGTTTATCGATAGATTTTTATAATATCTGCATCTGTGCAGTTCTTTGTCATAAATACAGTATACAAAATGTCATGGGGGAGCAATAGGTTTCCCATCTACTGTAAAGTTTTCACTGCGTTCACCCCTCATCACACCACAGCTGTTTCCTTCAGCGAAAATGTAACGTTAGACCTTAACACATATTAATGCATACTTTAGAAAATGTTGCTATTTTAATTTGAAAATTGAGCTTTCAATATAAAACATATTACAGTGCATGTGGCATTAACTACCATACAGTCATGCATATAAATGATTGAAGAGAGTGACAGACCTACTTGAGCATAGAAAGAGGTTTGTTTAGAATTGCAAACAGTACAATTTCTTGTTTGTACAATAAACCGGTGTGTGTGTGTGTGTGTGTAATCAGGAAGACTTGTATTTGGCTTATTCAGTACTCAAATGTTATACCCATCTAACTTATGCAATACAGT
>NW_015660887.1:101039-138698 GCF_001515625.1 Sinocyclocheilus rhinocerous
ACAGTCATGCACAGAAATGATTGAAGAGAGTGACAGACCTACTTGAGCATAGAAAGAGGTTTGTTTAGAATTGCAAACAGTACAATTTCTTGTTTGTACAATAAACCGGTGTGTGTGTGTGTGTGTGTAATCAGGAAGACTTGTATTTGGCTTATTCAGTACTCAAATGTTATACCCATCTAACTTATGCAATACAGTAATAGGTTTATTTTTTATTATTATACCCTCATTGGGGGCTGAGCCCCCCTAAAATGAAAATCCTAGAATCGCCCGTTACTTAACAATTGCATTCAGTCCTTAATAAAATAGGCTACTGTGTGTGAACATGCTGGCAGAGAAGTCCAGAATATAAGCTGAACTGCACGATAAGCGTTTTCTCTCCTAGGAAGCCGCGCTTAACGTGGCTTAAAATACAGTGATATCAACAGCCCATATTTTATATACAATTTATTTAAAAATATATACTATGTACTACAGGCAAGCAACGCGCTAATCCATTAAGCCACATTACGAGTTTTATTTATATTGTTCTTTTTTTTTTATCTGGGGAAGAAAACAGGTGAAACTTTGTGCAGTCACCTGGATCCAGTACGTATCCAGACCAGATGGTGGATCAGCACCTAGAGAGGACCTCTACAGCCCTGAAAGTCATCAGAGACCAGAACAACTAGATGAGCCCCAGATACAGATCCCGTTCATATTCTGGGTCATCTGCTTTCCTGTGTGTAATATTTTATTAAAAAACTGTATACCAGATGTGGTCTTTTTATATCACCGTCTCCGTCCATTAGCCTTTTTAGTGTTTTCTCCATTCATCCATAATGATTTTCTATGGGGGAGAAAAAGCTTAACGTGCATTAGCGCATTGCGTTCATATTCTGGGCTGTTCTGCTTGTCTGTAAATAGTATTTTATTAATAGTAAAATTATTAATAAGGTTATTAATATTAATAGTGTTAATAGTATTATTATTAGGCCTAATTATTAATACTGAATTTAGTCCTCCATCGTCACTGTTTTAGTAGCTACATTAAGACACATTAAGTGTTTCAGAATGTTCCAAAACCGTGCCTTGAACTAGGCACTGAATGTATGGTAACACTTTATTTCGATAGTCCACTTTAGACATTCTATTAACAGTAAGTAACTTTGCAACTACATGTCAACTAGCAGTTAGTAGAGTATTAGTAGACTGTCTGCTTAATATCTTCTAACACTTTCTTTGTCAACATTCTACTAACCCTAAACCTACCCTGTCTACTCTGAGAGTTAGTAGACATGTTGTTGCAAATTAATGAGAATTAGTTAACATGTAGTTGACAGTTACAAAGTTACTTATAGTTAATAGAATGTCTAAAGTGGACTATCGAAATAAAGTGAAACCGAATGTATTTCTTTACTTGAGTCCAAGTTCAAAATAAAACTCTATGAACCACTCCATTGTGACCGAAGTAAACAGAAAGTGTTTGTCCGAACTCAACTGGTTGTGTAAGAGAATGCAAAAGATTTGAAAAATATTTGTTCCTCCCACATCTTATTTTTCCCACCAACATGTCCCTTTAGGGGTCTGTAGTATACATACAGATAGTGTGATAGCCTATTTAATGACTTAACCTGTGATATAAGATTTTGGCCATATTGTACGGTGGCCGAGAGAGCTCAACGCACTGCAAATAGAAAAAAAATACCTGCAAATTAAGAAAACATCATCAATTTGACAACACACGCACTGCAAATACTCACAACACAACCAAAAAAAGAAACGCGCTGCAAATACTCACAACACAAACAAATAAAGAAATGCGCAGCAAAAACAGAAACGCGCTGCAAATGCTCACAAAACAATCAAATAAAGAAACGCGTTGCAAATGCTCACAACACAACCAAATAAAGAGACGTGCTGCAAATGCTCACAACACAACCAAATAAAGAAACGTGCTGCAAATAGGCACAGACCACATCGGAAATGTTTAAGGGAACCGCAAAGTGACGAACATGGCTGGGACATATTTATCAATGTTTGCTCTGAAAGGTGAGATTTTTGTTTATTTTAACATACAATTCCTTTGCTTTTTCTTCTTTCTTCTTTTAGCTGGCTAACTTACTTTACAACTTCACTTACAAAAATTAACCATAGTTTTACTATTAAAATTAATTAATAAATGCATTTATTATGAAAAAAAAAAAGGTTACTATAGTTAAACCACGGTAACCACAAATTAACCATGGATTTACTACACTAACCATAGGTATTTGTACAACTGTGGTTATACAAATGGTAATCAAATTTATTTTTTTAAATAAACATGCTTAATTTTCGTTTTGTTGGGGTAATTTTGGCATTGTTGGGGTCCTCCCGTTGTGGTCTACTTGCGTAATTTTGGTTGTGTTGTGAGTATTTGCAGCGCGTTTCTTTATTTGGTTGGTTTGTGAGTATTTGCAGCGCTGTGTTGTGAGCATTTGCAGCGTGTTTCTTTGTTTGTGTTGTGAGTATGTGCAGCGCATTTCTTTATTTGTTTGTGTTGTGAGCATTTGCAGTGTGTTTTTTGTATTTGATCGTGTTGCGAGTATTTGCAGCACATGTGCTGTTAAACTGATGAAGATGTTTTCTTAATTTGCTGGTGCTTTTTCTATTTGCATGTGTTTTCTAAAGTTGCAGCGTGTTGAGGTCTCTCGGCAACTGTAATATTGCCCAACTAAGTCATTCATCCCACTATCAGCAGGCACGTCATGTAGGCTACACTGCTTGTATTTTGTTTGGGCACAACACAAGGTGATCACTGTGGCCTCAAAGCTTACATCTCGCCTGGCACAATTACTATTCCTGAGGTAAAACACACCCTCCCCATTACCCTACGGATACATAAATGTATAAATCAATAAATGAATAAATAAATAAATGTATAAATAAATAAAAGTGGAAATAAATAAATGTATAAATAAATACAATTTAATAAAAAAATAAATGTGGAAAAAATTAAAATATACATAAGGAAATAAAAGTATAATTTTTTTTTTTTTACTTTTCTTTGTTTATTTAATTTTATATTTATTTAATTTTTTTTACATTTTGTTGTATATTTATTTATATATTTATTTATTTATTTCAAATTTTGTCAGGTTTGGCAAGGGAGAGGATAATGTTAGATCATGAATGAGGTGATGCCAAGAATGTTGGATTAGGAATGAAGAGACAGGGAGTCCGGGGTGGAGATGAAGAGTCTTTTATTAATTTCGCTTTTATGTCGTCTTTTATCAAGTGTCAGATGAGAAGTGGCAAAGTGGCCAAGAACACAGAAATCACAACTACATATAACTCCCTCTCTGCCTGTTCAAGCATTGGCATACTTCCCAGTTCCTGGGTGCACACCATGTACTTGTTAATCAATTCTTAACAGAAACATAGGAGGTAGTTCAGCCTTGCATATAAAACTATGATTATATTTTACACAGTATGAGAAGAATAAAGACCTTTAATCATACTGATTAAATGCAAGCAAACTTTTGTAATCATCATGAAAACCATAGGCCTACATTGAAAAGTTCGTGTGATCTGGCCGTACTCTTCCCTTCAACATGTTCATTAAAATAACAGGTCTTTTCTGTCATAGTCCTACCAGAGTCAGTTAGGAGAACGTGTCTCTGGCTGCCGTCTTACAACAGTTAAGTGATTAAACAAATGAACACTCTATTCTCATTAGTCCTGGCCTAATGGTTAGAGAGTCGGTACTTGTAACCCAAAGGTTGTGAGTTCGAGTCTCTGGTCCAGCAGGAATTGTCGGTGGGGAGAGTGAATGAATGTTCACTACTGTATGTGCACTTGGATGGGTTAAATGCAGAGCACAAATTTCGAGTATGGGTCACCATACTTGGCCACATCACTTCACTTCATTATGATGTCACTGTGATGTGATGTGACAGTACAGAGTGTTAAAATTTGGTGTCTCACATATTTCCATGTCCAGTTGTTTTTTTTATTTTTTTTATAACCATGCAGAGATCTCAGCTTGACCTCCATTACTTTATCTGCTGTTGAATACAGGAGGCAATGCATGGTCCAAAAGACACAAGCGGATCAATATAACCAAAACAGGGACAAACATTGAAATCAAACTACACTGTCCTTCAAGGAGACCATTAAATAAATACATTCCTTGCCCACATTTATATATATTTCTCTCTGCAGATTGTGTAACTTTGTCATAAACTCATGGGAATTTCTTACATATGATGCAATCTCCTAAACGGCAGTTATCACTGTGTAACCAGTGGTAGACGAAGTACACAAATCAAGTACTTGAGTAAAAGTACTGATACGTATAATAAAATATTACTCCAGTAAAATTAAAAGTACTCCTTTTTCAATTTTACTCGAGTGAAAGTACAAAAGTACTCGATTTTTTATGTACTTAAGTAAAAAAAATCTGATTTTTTCCCACCACCATGTCCCTTTAGGGGCTCCGTAAAAAACAGATGTCACATAGGGCTAAATGCGTAGGATTTTAATAAAACTGTTAACATTACGGCAGCGGGGAAGATGAACGTGCATGAGTTATTTTATTTAATCTGTGTTATTTTAATGTTTTTTTTTTTTTTACCTAAAACATAGAGACACTGATATTGATCTGTCTGCATTCAAGCATTTCAGTGGGCTTAAATAGATCACCCTTTACAGCAGATTTAGTTTACAAACAACTGACAGTTTTGACTTAAATATGATTTTCAGTTACAATAATTAATCCTAAAATTCGACATTAGTAACTTACTTTTAACAAGTAAGTCGCGCGCACGCTCACAAGATCTCCCGGTTATTGTTGTTGTTATTATTGTGATGCTTGTAGGGTTGATACTGTTGTTTCTTTCCAGATTAATACTGATTCTACATAAAATAAACAGTGAAAATGCCACATTAGGGCACAGAAATGTATGTTCCATACAAACTACTTCCTCGTTGGTGATTTGTATGGTTAGGTTAGGTTTAGGTTTAGGTTAGAGACTGGGTAGGCTCAACAATGTCTCCAGATCAGCATGTTGCACATGAATGGTCCCCATGGCAGGAAGCAGTGTTTGGCTGCCCACATTACTAGTCGATAGACGTGGCTTTCATCTAATGTTCAAACACATGTTGGCATGTGTCTGCTACTGTGAATAAACAAAAAAAAAATACAAAGCAGTGTGCAATATTGAGTAGGTAAGTTTGTTCTAATTTCTCTCTTCCACTTATCAGTCTTAAAACTGAAGTGTCAGCGAGCAAGCTAGTGGTGGCAGCAAGTGAGTAGGCTAGATTTTCTTCACTCGAGGGGTTGGCCCCTCCCTCCCTAAAGGAGGAAGTTCTGTCCCTGAGCTCTTACTGCACCAGCTTAACTCAACTTAACTCCACTTAACACATCACGGCAATGCCCATTGTTTATCCAATTGATGTTGCCCTGCACTTTAACTGCTATCGGTGTGATTAGGAGAATTTGGTATGGCCCTTTCCATTTAGGCCCAAACACTGTCGGATTGAGGTTGTCATACATGAGGTTGGCATACATGTCTGCATGTTTCAAATCAATGTGTCCTGGACTGCTTGTAAAGTGTTCTGTGTGTAATCTTCCACCTACAGGCGACAGAAGTTAAAAACTCAATACTGATCTGAGTACATGTATTGTTGTGAGTAACTTTAGGTTGTCTAGTGCAGCTGTACAACTCAACCTTGGGCTGATATCACTTGTCTCAGAAAAACAACTGAAGGTTTTGTATATTGAGCTTTGTTTCGACTAACTACGTGACCATCAGCATGCAACAAGTTGAGCAACGCTTCCATGTCTCTGGACATGTCATGTGTGTATTATCATCAGTAATACAGATCAAAATGTCATTCACATACTGAACTATAGTTGACAGTCTGTCCCATTTGTCTAATGTTGTTTTTAGAGCTTGATGGTAAACTATGGGACTGTTATGAAGCCCTTTGCATGTGCAAGCAAACCAATCCTGACAGGATTCAAGAAGGGGCACTGACATTGGATATGTTTATTACAGGAAAACTGTAGCATGAGCTGGTACACAGGAGAAAATAGTTGAAGGGTCAGCCACTAATGATGATATATTTGTTAACCTCTCTGTAATCAACTGTCAGCCTCCATTTACCATTTGGTTTCTTTACAGGCCACATTGGTGATTTGCTGCTGGAAGATGTTCTTTGAATTATTCCATGTTTTTTTTTCTTTCTAATTTAGCACTACCTCAGCAGCTGCTAACTCAGTACTGGGAGGTACAAAGGGGATCTTTACCAGCGAATCGCACAGGATTAATTTTTAAGAGGCCAAACTCCCTCTGAGAGGTCGACCAAGCAGGATGCTCTAGGTACAAAACACTCTCCTCAGTAACCGTGTTTCCTCAACAGGGGCGACCTGTCTCAGTCAGATTAATTAATTCCCATGCAGCTGCAGACTGCTTTATACAGTATGTCAAGGCCAAGTAGAGGCTGTAAGACTGGCCCTACCCATACTGCAGCCTTCAAAGGTTATCACAACAGGTGTAATTTTCTCAGCATAGCAACTTTATCCGTAGAACTACCCACTCCGATAGTCTCTCCTTTGTAACAGAAAATATCAGAATGATTATTATCAGGTATTAACGTAATCTCAGCCCCTATGCCAATTAAGAAATAAATTTTGAACCCGTCAATCAAAGCTGTAGCATAAAACCCATCAGGATGGTCATCAATTACAGTTAATGTTCCTCCCAGGGCATGGAGGGACATCATTCATTATCGGATTCAGCTCTGGATTTACACTGTTGTGGGGTATCTTTGTTACTTGCAGCCAGTTGGCGCAGTTTTCATTTCAGACTTAAGGTGACCATAAGCCTGTGGTGTTAATGGTGTTACCTTGCCACAAATAAGGGTCATCATAAGTGCCCTGCAACATTTTGAGAGTCTGAGCTACACTTTTGTCTATTCCTTTCACCCACATTTGATACCACGGACCATCATTAGCATTGTGTGCCAGCAATCTGATTGCATCCAATTCTGTCCTGGCCATGCCACTATAGTTCAGAATAGCAACCCTGAATCTCTGTGTGTAGTTCTCTAATGTTTCGCCTGGGCTCTGATTTATTGATGTGATCTGACCAAAATCACCTTTTTCAGAAATTCAGCAGTGATCTTTTTGCCAGCCTTTTCCACTTTGACAGTGTGTGTGACATCCAATTGCTCAGCAAGCATTTCGATCAATTTGTGTTTGTCTGCTTTTGTCAAGACAAGCTTTAGCATCATTAACATGTCCTTAAAGGAGTATGAATACACATCAGCATGTTCTTGTAGCTGTTCCATTGTCTCATATAGGTTGTCATAAGGTTTGAGAGATTTGGAGAGGCTAACTATCTGTTCTGGCTGTAATGGTTTGTATGTAAGCACTGTTTTCTTTCTTTTTCTTGTGGTCATTTGTTCTCCCTCACCCAGTCCTTCTTCTATGTCTCCCTGTACAGTACAACATATACTGGCCTTGGCAACTTTTTCTTATTGTCTGGATGATCTATTGATTGCTCGACCCATTCAGAATAGTCTTCATCAGTAGAGGAACTAGAAGTTGCATCTGCGTCTGTGTCTGAATTGCTCTGTGGATCAACAAACTGAGGCCCAGAAAGATTTGGGTACAGGCTTTTGGACTTAAAGGGTTTGAATCGTGAGGTGCTTGTTCATTTACTTTAGCCTCTTGCTCCTCCAGACTTTTGAGCTTTTCATTTACCACTCTCAATTGCCCTGTTGGTGAATCATGAGCTTCTTTCAATTATTTCTTTTTTTGCCTGTCCGTGATTCCTCTATGACTCATTCATCAACACAATGACTTGCCGCCACCTACTGCTGATGTAACCTTCATAATTCAAGTATCCAATTGTTTCATTTTGTCACTCATTTCATATTTATGTAGGCTATTCAGAATGTTTTTTTTTTTTAAACATTAATCTCATTCCATAATGCAATTGCTGTGTTAATGCATTTACTGCTGTCTGAGCAGCATTAATTGTGCAAATACATCTAAATTCAACTTAAGATGCAGCTTCTGTGGTACTGATGTAATTGGTAACACCTATAATATCATATTTTTCAAATATTGACTAAATTCAGGAATTTAATATTAAAGGTGACAGACATATTGGTAACACTTTACATTAAGGTTCCCTTTATAAAGGGTTTATAAAGGTGTTAATAAATAACTAATAACTCACTTACAAATGCATTATAAATCATTGATATACATTTATAAATGCATGAATAAAAGGGTGATTTTGATGCAATACCTGCCAAATAGTGAGCCATTTTTAACTCACATGTTATAAATGCTTAACAAATATATTTATATATTACCTGTGAACTTTAATGTAATGAACCATTAATTAATAATTATAAACATTAATAGCCTGTGAAAGTGCACCTTAATGTAACGTGAACATCTGTGAACCATTTATTAATGCGTTATAAACGTTAATAACATCTAAAAATGAACCTTAATGTAAAGTGATCACCTGTGAACCATTTATTAATGATCTATAAACGTTAATAACCTGCAAAAGTGAACCTTAATGTAAAGTGAACACCTGTGAACCATTTATTAATGAGCTATAAACGTTAGTAACCTGTAAAAGTGAACCTTAATGTAAAGTGAACACCTGTGAACCATTTATTAATGAGCTATAAACGTTAGTAACCTGTAAAAGTGAACCTTAATGTAAAGTGAACACCTGTGAACCATTTATTAATGAGCTATAAACGTTAGTAACCTGTAAAAGTGAACCTTAATGTAAAGTGAACACCTGTGAACCATTTATTAATGAGCTATAAACGTTAGTAACCTGTAAAAGTGAACCTTAATGTAAAGTGAACACCTGTGAACCATTTATTAATGAGCTATAAACGTTAGTAACCTGTAAAAGTGAACCTTAATGTAAAGTGAACACCTGTGAACCATTTATTAATGAGCTATAAACGTTAGTAACCTGTAAAAGTGAACCTTAATGTAAAGTGAACACCTGTGAACCATTTATTAATGAGCTATAAACGTTAGTAACCTGTAAAAGTGAACCTTAATGTAAAGTGAACATCTGTGAACCATTTAAAGTGTGTGAATACTTTATTGTGTTTCTGAATTGTTTAATGTGAGTTTACTTGTATAAGCCACTTTCCATGTGCAGTTATGCTCAGTAATGTTCTTTAAGTAGTTTTGTTTACTGTCTGTAAAAGTGAACCTTCATGTAACGTGAACATCTGTGAATCAATTATTAATGAATTACAAACGTTAGTAACCTGCAAAAGCCAACCTTAATGTAAAGTGAACACCTGTGAACCATTTATTAATGCGCTATAAACGTTAGTAACCTGTGAAAGCGAACCTTAATGTAAAGTGAACATCTGTGCACCATTTAAAGTGTGTGAATACTTTATTGTGTTTCTGAATTGTTTAATGTGAGTTTACTTGTATAAGCCACTTTCCATGTGCAGTTATGCTCAGTAATGTTCTTTAAGTACTTTTGTTTACTGAAATAGTGCATCAATAATACAATACATTTAACCAAGAAAAAAAACTTTCTCTGTGTGCATTAATAATTAATAAATGATTAGTGTGTCCACTTTACTTTAAAGTTCACTTTCACAGGTTAATGATGTCCATAACTCATTAATAAATGGTTCACAGGTGTTCACTTTTAAGGTTCGCTTTCACAGGTTACTAACGATTATAATTAATTAATAAATGGTTCACAGGTGTTCACTTTACTTTAAGGTTCACTTTTACAGGTTATTAACATTTATAACTCAATAACTGATTCACAGATGTTCACTTTACATTAAGGTTCATTTTTAGACATTATTAAAGTTTATAACTCATTAATAAATGGTTAACAGATGTTCACTTTACATTAAGGTTCACTTTCACAAGTTAATAATGTTTATAAATCATTAATAAATGGCTCATTACATTAAGGTTCACAGGTAATATTGGAATTAAAATTTTCAATATTAATATCTCATCAAGTCATGGGTGTGCTTTTATTATTTTTTCCCCAAAATAAAAATCAAGATGATAATTTCATCTTGATAAACAAAATATATCGGTTTCTAATCATTGCTGTGGATAGGCATCATGAACTTTTGCGGAGAATCATGGGTAAGGTACAGTGTAGATTCTGGTAAGAAACATTGTAAGAAAAGTGACACGAGTAATGAGATATAAATGAGAAAACCATAAATACAACACCGTTCAGTCTTGCTATAATAATACATTTTGCTGCATCATGAAATAATTCAGGAATCTGGTTTTGAGTGAAATAAGTATTTATAAATATATATGTTAAGCATTTATAACATGTGAGTTAAAAATGGCTCACTATTTGGCAGGTATTGCATTAAAATCACCCTTTTACGCATGCATTTATAACTGCTTATCAATGATTTATAATGCATTTGTAAGTGAGTTATTAGTCATTTATTAACACCTTTATAAACCCTTTATAAAGGGAACCTTAATGTAAAGTGGTACCGACATATTTTATAAAGTTAGAACAATGTCCTTTTCTATAAAAATAGGATGTATTATATACATGTGTAACATGCCGTCGGATAATGGCAGTATCATATAAACTTCTCTATGAAAAAAAACCTCGAAATAATAATCAAAACGGTAAGATAGCTTTATATTCACACTAAAACTGATACTGGTCTGCGCTACACTATAATGTAAATGTCACGCAGCTTTGCCACACAGATTTTGATAGCTGGACAGCTAAATAAAATGTGCGGTGCGCCAAAGAAATAGACTAAAAGGGTAATGTGGCTGCAGATCTGAGGTACATACATATTTCTTCAATATGCACCTAATATTTGCCATATATAATCTATGCCTACACAGAAGTAAGCCCTGTCTAGGCACTGCCCCAGTATGGTTTGTGTCAAGCCATTTGTCAGTCTGGTTGTTTGATGAGAGGGAGATTAACGCAGGAGTTGCAATAAACGCTTTAACAGCGGAGGACTCTTATTTTGTTGCTCAAAACTGAAGACGACATGATGACGGCACCATTTGATGCTTGCTTGACTAATCAGTGGAAAGGGGCATTTCGTGGAAATCGAACATTCAAACTGTTTATCCATTTTCTACCCTTAAATGTAAAAACAGAAAATCAAGGCGATTTCTTGTTTATTCTTAAAACAAATTAAAAAAATAAAATGGTGCCGTTTTCTCATGTTTCTGTTTTCAATTTTATATAAAAAAACGAATGAACGATCCGTGTAACCCTTTGCAGTTCTTTGTTCAATTCGCACCATCAAAATGAACCAAATGAAAAGTTGACTTCAAACTTTCATTTTCAATTTCTTTGGAGCAATTTACAAACGGATAATTGTCTCTCATTCATTTTTTCAATATTACGAGTTTGGGTTGTTGCGCCCGAATTGTTTATGATGAGAGAATTCGCAAGAGTCTGGAATTCAGTCAGCAAACGCGCGCGCTCTCAACAAAACTGATGAGTTTCAACGATGACTCATCTGAACACCTCTGATTGGCCATTGCATTCCTAAGCTCAACAGATTTGTGTGTGATTGGTTTAAATGCGCAACACCATAAAAACGCCTAAAATGAAATACGGTGCAACATGAGCAGATCTTAATTTAATGCCGCAATCGACACTGTCTATTCATATTCATTTTGTTAGCAACAGACATAATACATTTAATTTGTTTGTGCAGGGGCATTTTTGTCCAATTTAGTGGCATTTTTGCCCCAAGTCCCCAGGCCAGGGGAAGGCTAAGCCTTCCCAGCAAACATTTGGACATTTAATGACCGTTGAAAAGACGTCCCTCCGTCACGTCCTATCATGGTTGAAAAATAGTTCCAAAATGAAAGTTGAACGGACGTCTTTGACGTCATCTGGCTGTGAATTCCACGTCTTTTCTGTGTGTCCCTGGACGTCTAAATGTGTCATCATCTGGATGTTTATAATGTGTTGCTGCATAATTTATGTATTATATGTAACTATTTTTAGTCTTTCAAAAAAAACACAACACAAACACCAGCTCTTCCAGGAGTGAGATTCATGTGTTCCACCATTGATGCTTGGAAGTCAGAGCTGTGGCAGTACAATTTTTTTTTTCCTAACAGTCTTGCATTATTGTTAAACAGTCATAAATCAAACAAGTAAACAACAAAAATACTGGATAATGGTTAACACGTGTAAATGTTTTTAGAGTTTGTGAAAGTTGTTTATGGCTAATTTTTTATATCCACAAGCCCCAGCACTTCCTGGAGCATGCTTCAGGTGTTCTGGCACTGCTGCATCCATGTCTGAGTCTGTATCATTTGGGCTTCACCTCTTCACAGCATCTCAGGAAAGAGAATATTATTATTTTTTTAAATAATAATAATAATAAAATCAACAATAACATGCACCTGCTTATTTAGAATATGTCTTTAAGGTCCTACAACTAAATTTAAAATACAACGGAACAAGATGTTGTGTCCGTTTCATAAATGAAGCATAGAAAAAGGTAATCAACATGTATTACATGTTATTTTACTCTAGAATTCTAATTTAGCACAACATATTTTATTGTGAATACTACATTTTTAAAAAATTGATTCCATTTGTTAAACAGCTACTATTCAAACAAGAAAATACAAATAGTAGAATGTGGTTAAGTCTGTGGCAATGGCATTTTCTCTAACATTTTTACATTAATGTTAAGCAGCCATTAATCAAACAAGAAAATAACAGAAGTACGGGAGCACAGTGAATACATATGTAACTATTTTTAGAGTCTTTCAACAAAAGAAAAAAAAATCAAAATGTTTACTCATTTTCTTGGTCCACAAACACCAGCTCTTCCAGGAGTGAGGTTCATGTGTTCCACCATTGATTATTACATGTTATTTTACTCTAGAATAATCTTATGTAAGGAAAAGATGTTCTGCATTAAATGCGTGTTAGATTAGTGAAAAAAACTGCAATTTTTCCCCTCCCTCATCAATACCACTGTGGTGTCCTTGAGAAAGACCCTTAACTAGGTGTAACTCTGTGAAAGTTAACAGGACACTTCTGATAAAGACTGGTAGTCTTTTAGAGAACGTCCCCTGAATAGATAAAGGGTAACAATAAAAATGATATAAATAATAGACAAGGAACAAGAGATTTTTTGAATGTCATAAGGCCAAAATTACCTTGAATCACATAGTATAAAGGGGTATTACTGTTGATAATTTGTTTTTAAACTATGGAAAAACTGATAAATTATGTCAAATTACATAGAAAAACAACCAACTTTCAGGTTAATCGCCATGAATTTAAGGTTGTAATGAGTTATTTTATAAAACTGATCTGTCCATCTACAGTAATTTACTTTTAAAGTACAGTTTTTCCATGTGCAATAACTAAGAAATAATTTATAAAAATGCAGTAAGCACATATTTAAAAAAAAAAAAAAGAAAAAAAAGTTTATATTTACAGGATTAATCCTTTTTACAGAAACAATTTCACAACTTCAACCAATCTCTGTAAATTAAAAGGTATTTAGAATTAATTTTTTTTATGTCTACCTAGAATAATTTAGTTGAAATACAGATATTATTAATTACAATAACAAAGAAATGTTGTATAAAAATTTAGTAAATTTGTAATACAAAGACAAATGTCTGTAGATATACATTTTAATCGTTCATTCTGCAGAAATATTACAGTTTAAAATGTTTGGACAGTAGAGAAATGAGCACAGTACTTAGAAATATGTAAAAAATAGCAACATTTTCAGCCAATTTCTGTCAAATTAACAATGTATTCTGTACTTAAAGGAACCTGCACATTCACAGTATTAGTCATTGTACAAAAGCACTACATGTCAAGTTAAATGAACAACAAAATTATAGGAAATACATTTAGTACATGCAAAAATACCTACATTAAAAGGTAATTGCTGTATACCTTTATACATTTACAATTACATTTTATCCAAAGAAACATACAAAGTCCTAAAGTTAGTCTAACACAGTAAACATGGCAGTTTTTTTTTTTATAAACAGAGAGTTAGTATTAAAGGGATAGTTCACCAAAAAAATGAAATGGACCCCATGATTTAATACCTTTATACATTTACAATTACTTTTAATCCAAAGAAACATACAAAGTCCTAAAGTTAGTCTAACACAGTAAACATGGCAGTTTTTTTTTTATAAACAGAGAGTTAGTATTAAAGGGATAGTTCACCAAAAAAATGAAATGGACCCCATGATTTACTCACCCTCAAGCCATCCTCGGTGTATGACTTTCTTCTTTAAGAAACACAATCAGAGTTATATCAATAAACATCCTGGCTCTTCCAGGCTTTATAATGGCAGTGAATGTCTATCATGAGTTTGAAGCTCAAAAAAAGTGCATCCGTCCTTCATAATCGTACTCCACATGGCTCCAGATGTTAATAAAGGCCTTCTGAAGTGAAGCATATTTTACACTTTATAAAGTAAAAAAAAAACTTGCTCCCGGCAAAACGCTTCGTCATGACATACAAAGCTACATCCTACATCGCGCAAGTTATGATTTATGCTCTTCCAAAATTGAATTGTTTGTCCTCTCCGCTCGCCCTTTTTATCTACCACGTGAGTTTCCCCAACTTTACTTTCTTGTTGTGTATATTCATCCTCGCGCAAAATTGGACATAGCCTCAGATGTGCTGATGAAAACTTTGAACAAACTAGACGCCAAATCTCCAGACTCTCCCAAGTTTATTCTAGGTGATTTTAATCAGTGCTATTTGGACAATGTTTTAAAAGGATACCATCAGTATGTCTCATGTGCAACGCGTGCGGACAAGATTTTGGACAGGTGTTATGGTCCGATTCAAGGTGCTTATAAGTCAGTTTCCTGGGGTCAGCCGATCATAACGCAATTCTTCTGGCTTCGGCATACACGCCAGTTGTAGGGCGTGTAGAAAGACAGAAAAAGACCTTTAAGAACTGGACTGACAAGCATCAGAGAGCTGCAAAGTTGCTTTGAGCTTACGAATTGGTACTTGTTTTTAAGTGATAGTTTAGACTTGAATGATCAGGTTCTTGTAGTATCCAGTTACATAAATTGTGTTGAGGCGATTATACCTCCCATGATTTACCCTCAAGCCATCCTCGGTGTATGACTTTCTTCTTTAAGAAACACAATCAGAGTTATATCAATAAACATCCTGGTTCTTCCAGGCTTTATAATGGCAGTGAATGTCTATCATGAGTTTGAAGCTCAAAAAAAGTGCATCCGTCCTTCATAATCGTACTCCACATGGCTCCAGATGTTAATAAAGGCCTTCTGAAGTGAAGCATATTTTACACTTTATAAAGTAAAAAAAAAAAACTGCTCCCGGCAAAACGCTACATCATGACATACAAAGCCACATTCTACATCGCGCAAGTCAAATCTGTTTGGCTGTTTGACCCGAAAGTTCGTTATTTTACTTTAATAAGTGTAAAATATGCTTCGCTTCAGAAGGCCATTATTAACCCACCGGAGCCATGATGAGTACGTTTACCTGTACGCGCTTCGTGTACGCGGGAAGATGTTTAAATTGTGTTGAGGCGATTATACCTACTAAAAGTCTTATTGTGTTTCCAAACAACAAACCTTGGGTCACCAAAGAGCTTAAAAATATTCTTAATATGAAGAAAAGAGTATTTTTATCAGGGTCCAACGAGGAGAAAATAATGACCAATAAGGAGGTTAAAAGAACAATCAGATGTGCTAAACTAAATTACAAAAACAAAATAGAAAATATTATTAACCCACCGGAGCCATGATGAGTACGTTTACCTGTACGCGCTTCGTGTACGCGGGAAGATGTTTAGTTCACAGCGATCTTTTTTCCTGCTGATCACTTTTTTGGTCGGAGTGGCGTGCACTTTTCTGCTGGGGCAAGCTAACACCACAATGCTCTCCAGGGAATACATCCTGAGCCTGCGCGCAGCTGCCGGTTCTGTGGACCCAGTGTGTGTCATCCCTGTGGAATTGCGGAGAACTACCCGCGGGATTGTACAGCGGAACTATGGCGGAGCCCAGTTTTCGGTGTCTTCGGTGAGGAGGACTAAAAGGAAAAGGGGTAAGCGTGGAGGAGTTAAGCACAGGTTAAAAGCGTATCACAGACATACCCCGCTGCCCAATATTATATACCGAGTAACGTGCGTTCCCTTCGACACAAGATGGATGAGTTGCAAGGGAATGTGGCCTTCCTTCACGAGTACAGAAACTCGCAAATGGTGGTGCTAACAGAAACGTGGTTGGATGACTCGGTCACTGACGAGTATCTACGGCTCAGTGGACACTCTGGTCCTATACGGCTGGATAGAGATGTTTTAATGTAATGAAGCAGCTGAAAGCTACACCTGATAACAAAGCGCCTGGTCCAGACGGCATCTGTGGGAGAACACTTAAACACTGTGCAGAGCAGCTCAGTGTTGCGTCGTTTGATGATTTTTCCTCTGCGTTCAACAATGAATCCTATTATTTTAGCAAAGAAACTTGTATGTGAATTTGATGTGAGTCACGACTTAGTTTTATGGATCTTAGATTTTTTGACATGTAGGCAGCAAAGAGTCATGTTGAATGAAGTGTTGTCGGATACGCTTGTTACGTCAATTGGATCTCCTCAGGGGTGCGTACTGTCCTCAATTCTCTTTATACAAATGAATGTCGCAGCACCAAGAATAACTGTCATGTAGTTAAATATGCTGATGACACAGTTTTTCTATCTTTGTTAATGAGTGCAGAATGTGATGACAGTAATGATCACAATGAGTTCTTTGAGTGGTGCAAAGAAGCTGAACTACAACTGAATATTACTAAAATGAAAGAGATGGTGATTGATTTGAGAAAAAACGCCTCAAAGGTGAAACCTGTGTATTTTTATGGAAAAAAAGTTGAAAGGGTACAGGAGTACAAGTATCTTAGAACTATCTTTGATACTACTTTAAAGTTCCAGCAGAACACAGAGGCCATTATTAAGAAAGTGAATCAAAGAATGTACGCTCTTAGGAAATTGAACTCCTGTGTACACAAACATACTGAGAACTTTTTATATTACTTTTATTGAGAGTGTGTTGAGTTTTTTTTGTATGCTGGTACTCTTCACTCTCTCTTAGGAATAAGAATCGTTTGCAGACCTTAGTTAGGACTTCCTCAAATTATTGGTGTGCCTTTGCGGAGTCTAGCAGCATTCTACGAGCAACAAATGTTACGG
The DNA here is from genome assembly GCF_001515625.1 of Sinocyclocheilus rhinocerous. Lineage (NCBI taxonomy): Eukaryota > Metazoa > Chordata > Actinopteri > Cypriniformes > Cyprinidae > Sinocyclocheilus > Sinocyclocheilus rhinocerous. Next base: position 118,275 of record NW_015660887.1, read on the forward strand.
AAAACTCTTAGTATTACGGGAGATGACTCTCATCCCTTGAAGGTTTACTTTGAGGTATTGCCCTCTGGAAGAAGATTCAGAAGCATTAAAATGTTCATCTAATAGATACAAACTCCCCTTTGTTCCAGAGGCTATACGTTTTTACAATTCAAAGTCTTAGTTTTTTTTTTTGTTATGTATGGAATTTGTTATGAAGCATGCTGGGTTGTGTTTTTACTTATTTATAGGTAATATCTTATGTTTGTATTAAATTGTTGTGTGATGCTACTACCCTACTTTAATTGCCCCTTGTGGGATTAATAAAGTTGTTAACTTAACTTTTTTTGATGGATGGATGCACTTTTTTAGCTTCAAACTCATGTCAGCCATTCACTGCCATTATAAAGCCCGGAAGAGCCAAGATGTTTATTGATATAACTCCGACTGTGTTTGTCTGAAAGAAGAAAGTCATATACACAAAGGACGGCTTGAGGGTGAGTAAATCATGGGGTCATTTTCATTTTTGGGTGAACTATCCCTTTAATGGGTCAAGTGTTAATTAAAAAAAAAAAAAAAAAGCCGTTTTAGCCATTTCTTGAAAATGGGCAGAGTTAGGCAGTTTATTACAACAGCAACAAACAGTCAAAGTAAAGGTCTGTGAAAGTGAATTCGTACCTCTTCAAAGTGAACAAAAGGTGTGTGACGTGAGCTCTCTTCAGCTCGTTAAAGACCACTCGCAGTGCCACATACTGGATTAGTTGCAGAAGCTTGGTAGTACATGCTGGAAGGTCTGCAAAGAGAGCAGTCCAATAGTCCAGGCTGGAGAGAACAAGAGCTTGGACAAGGAGTTCTGTAGCATGCCCCGTTAGGAAGGGTATGATCTTCCTAATGTTATACAGGGCAAATCTGCAGGATCGGGCCAGTGCAATGATCTGGAAGTGCAAAACATGAGCGGTTCTGTCTTGGCAAGGTTGAGTTGATGGTCATTCAACATCCAGCAAGACATTTCGGTCCAGGAGGCAGAGATGCGAGCAGTGACCGTCGGATCATCCAGCTGGAATGAAAGGGAGAGATGTGTGTCATTACAATAGCAGTAATATGAAAAGCCATGTTTCTGAATGACAGACCCATTGTCATGATATGTACATGGAGAGGAGAACTGTTTCAAACACTGAGGCACACCAGTAGCAAGACAACGACTTAGAAACTCACCCTCCAAGACACACTGAAGGACCTACCTGAGAGTTAAGACTTGAACCACTGGAGTGCAGTTCCTGAGACACGCTTTGTCAAGAGGGTTGACAGGACAATCAGGTGGATAACTGTGCCAAAAGCCGCAGACAGATCCAGCAAAATGAGTACAGATGACTTAGAAGCTGCTCTTGCAAGTCACAGAGCTTTAATAACCAAGAGCAGGGCAGTCTCAGTTCAGTGGCCGCTTTTAAAACCAGACTAGTTACTGTCCAGGAGGTTGTTCTGTGTGAGAAAGCAGAGGTTGAACATGACTCATTCATTTTTATCAAATTAATACAATTGTCTGATAGTGTTTTACTGATACAATGTTTGTTTCATATGAAAAAATAACATACTTAAAGGAGAAATTATTTTTAACTCTAGGCCCAAATTACATGTTTTCATGGTCCCAGTTAAGCCAAAAATGTAAACTTTCTAAAATTTTCACTATCAATAACGATACCTCGACTTTGATACTGGTTCCTGATTTTTTCAAACTCTTAAACCCCTTGATGCCTCTCCACAGACAATCACCAGCACTTGATTTGGGCACATCAAGCATTCTGCATGCTTACCGTTTCACTGACATTGAAGTATTAAATTTGGTATCGAACAAGACATTTTTTGAAACTCAATGGTTTCGAGGCAATTCGGTCAGTGCCTAAAAAGTATCGGATACCCAGCCCTACCCAAAGGTGAAAATTCTCTTATGTTTTACTCACCCTCATGCCTTCCAAGATGTTTTTCTTTCTTCTGCAGATCACTTGGAGTTTTTTTAGAAAGTTGACCACGATCTGTTGAGGCATAAAATGCATCTGAGTGGGTATACCAACATTTTGATATTTAATGTAGAAAGCATAAAGGTAATCCATATGGTTCCAGTTAATAAAACAAAGCACTACAGTTTAACTATAAATGTTGGCTTCTGCTTAAAATGACAATGACTGTTGTCACAATACATATGTCACGGTTTTGTCACAGCAGTTTACTAGAGAGAGACCCAGATGCAGAATGATCAAGGGAGTGAGGTTTATTGACAAGACAAGGAACGAATGGGATGATGTGAGAGTCCAAACAGTAGGAAAGGGCATTCTGCTGGTCCTTGGTCAGACCTGAACAAAGTCTTGCTGGAGAACAAAGGAGATAGAGCAGCCCCAGTCAATGAGAACACTGGATATCAGGAAGCAGCTTGAGAAACCAGGGCTTGATACTTGGGGCTATAGTGATACCAGTTCAGTCAGATAGCCAGGTCTTGAGAACAGCAGCCAGGAGGAATTCAGGACACAGAACAGGAACAAACAAGACATAACACGACACACAAGACAAGACCACAAGAGAGAACAAGCAGCAGCAAAATAACACATTGACTACACCCTATGACTAGAAAGAAAGAAAGAAAAAAATAATAAAAAGAAAAAAGAAACAAATACAAACTGCAGAGAGCAAATAAAACAAGAAAGAACCAAAAGGCAAATTCTAGGAATCAATAACTAGAATAAAAACTGGGCAAAGACAAAATCAAAAAGAAAGAAACCAAACTAGAAACTTGAGAAAACTAGAGCAAGCATAAAGACAGGAACTAGACTAGAGCAAGATAACAAAAGCAAAGAAACCCTAATAAACTTCAAGAGAACTAAATGCAAAGCTAGACTGTAGACTAGGACTAAACAAGTGGGCGTGGTAGAGGGAAACAAGGGGGCAGGACGAGAGGAGCACATGGCCAATATAAACAAAGCCATGTGCTCAGACACAAGACAAACAAGGAAATGTTAAACAAAGACAGAACAGACATGACTGTCAGGGCAGGACCCTGAGAACATAATGTAGATTTCTTTAAAAGTGCTTCCCCTCACACAATACAATTCACAGACATCTTTTCATGCAGCTGTTTTACACTGATTTTGGTTTTAAATGGTCCTTGGTTTTTTTTATTTACCCCTTACCACATAGGAACTGAAAATTATACACAAAGAAGAACCATTTAAAAAAGAAAGAAAGAAAGAAAGAGCTGCATGAAAAGAAAATACATAATTTGTTGTATTATCATATGGCATTAGAACACTTGTCTATGCTGAAGAGAGGAAGAGCTGCATGAAAAGAAAATACATAATTTGTTGTATTATCATATGGCATTAGAACACTTGTCTATGCTGATTACAGATTTAAATAACATTAATAATAATAATAACAAAAGGTGACTTGTTCCACGCCAGAATTGCCATGCTTATCTGCTGTAGTTCACCACAGTCTTTCCACACGGCCTGAAACCAAAAAAACATTTTTTTATACTTTGTATTACATTCACACATTACAGCCTATGTTCCACTGAGACAATGATCTGAAAGCTGAGCAGGGGGCTGTTTCATAAAACTAGTTTACCAAATAAGCCAGGCTTATTTCAGTTAGTCTGACTTATTTTGAACCAAATCAATTGACAAGAAGTCAGACTAAATGAAATAAACCTGGCTTATTTGGTAAACTTATTTTATGAAACAGCCCCCTGGGAAGGTTAACAGTGATGTTTTGGTCTGCCATGTGATTTTAGCTAAATTTATAGAAAGTAAATTTATATTATTTACTTTGACTTAGCTGCATCATATAGTCCTGGATAGATGCAATTTTCATAATCAACGATCCAATATGTAACGACAGTTTACTCGGCCTCAGGCCTCAAGATGTATGTTTCATTCCTCATCAGAACACACAGATTATATCATTTATTACTTATAAGATTAACATATGCACTTATAAACGCATAATATGTGTAGGTGAGCAAATGAGCCCAGAATGTGAATGCAACACTTTTTAATTTCAAGTTAAGTGTTTTCCCATAGAAAACCATTACAAAACGCTTAACACATTAAGACAGTGACAATGGAGGACCAAATTCTGTACACTTCTTAATAAAATATACTATATACATGTACAGGAGAATATGAAAGGTGAAAAAAGCGTCTACCTTGCGATTTACCATGTTGCGTTTATATTCATAATCAATATAAGGTGTAACTTGCAGCCTACTGAATTCACTCTCAACACTGTTTTGATACAGTTAGCCACGTTCAGCGTTTCAAAATGACCCGCCGTGTGAAAAACTGGCGGGTACTTCCAGATGAGCAAAGTGTCACGGTTCATGGGCTCACTCATTCTAGTCCTCTCCGTGTCATTGTGGGTATGGTTTGTGTTGCCGGTGTGCGCCAGCTGTGGCTTATCAGCTGGCCTATTTAATGTCTGTGTTTTCTGTCCTGTGTTGTCAGAACGTTTGATGTTGTTACCGTGTTCAGTTCGTGTCTCTGTCTCTGACCAGTTCCTGGAGTTTCCTTCTCTCCTCTGCCGTGGGCTTCGCTTCACGGATCCTCAAGCGTCGGCTGCCCGTTTGTGTCCCTGCGCTACCCGGAGTTACCTCCACCTTTCACCTATCTGACTCTTGTCATCTTCCTTGTTGGGGTATTCCCAATAAACGTTGTTTTGCACATTCGCTACTGAATCCTCATTCTTTCTCCCTGACACAAAGATTTTATATAACGTTACACTCGAACGAACTTTAATATGAATAATATGTTTACTAAAGCTTGTTTTGAGTCTTTTGAGGTCAACTGATCTTTCTTACAAACATGCTGCAGTTTTCAGTGTTTTGCCTTTCAGCTATCGACGCCAGTTATCCCTGTTGAAAAAAACAGCATATGCTGGTTAGGTATGTTTTGAAGCTGGGATGCTGGTTTGAGCTGGTTTATGCTGGCCCTTTGCTGGTTTATGCTGGCCCTTTGCTGGTTTATGCTGGCCCTTTGCTGGTTTATGCTGGCCCTTTGCTGGTTTATGCTGGCCCTTTGCTGGTTTATGCTGGCCCTTTGCTGGTTTATGCTGGCCCTTTGCTGGTTTATGCTGGTCCTTAGCTGGTCATGTGCTGGTCCTAAACTGGTCCGACCAGCTTAAGACCAGCACATGACCAGCAAAGGACCAGCATAAACCAGCAAAGGACCAGCTCAAACCAGCATCCCAGCTTCAAAACATACCTAACCAGCATATGCTTTTTTTTTTTACAGGGATGTGACTGAACACCATTTAGAAATGCTAATCTTAGCTTTGAAAGTACACTTAACAAATGTGCAGCCACACTATATAAAATATGTCGTATGAAAGACTTACCTCAGGTTGGCATGATGGCTGCTGTAGTATCGTCAAAATGTGTTGTAGTTGGCGAAACATGCTCACTGAAGAAAGAGCGCGTTATTATCTCACACATTTCTGAATGGATAGCCTGAAATAAATTAAAATAATTTGCGCGCCTTTCCATCGCTGTCGCGTCGTACGGTACAGAAACAACTCAGCCAACCATCCTGGGCACCAGTGTTGCCAGATTGGAAATGTCCAAGTATCGTACCAGAAGCTCAAAATTATCGTATTTGGAAGAAAATTATCGTACACGAGTAAAAAGGTACAGAATACAGCTATTTATCTACTAGACTAACTAAACAACTTTTTGACACAACCTTCAAATCACCACAATAAATAAATAACTATGCTAGGGCCCTATGAAATACGTTTTATTTTTTCCCAAATTCAATTTTTTTTAAAATTCCAAATGTAACTTTTTTTGGATTCTGTTTTTTTTTTTTTTCCATTTAAATTTTTCTGGACTCCTTTGTAAATGGTTAAATTCCATTTTATTAATCAAAAGCATGTCTAATTAAATAATGAAACGTATACAATTCAACACAAAATCTATTAAAAAGTTTAACAAAAATTACATGTTTAGGGTCTTATGAAATGTTCTGTTTTTTTTCACCTTGTTTATTGTTACCAAATTCTGTGTTTTAATGTCTAATTATTTGAATCTATCTATTTTATCTATAGCCTTATGACATTTTTTTTTTCTTTAGAAATTCTGCATTGTGTATTTTAATTTTTCTGGTTATCTAATATTACTTGGTTATGGTTATACTAATGCTGCATTCCAAAAAAATGTATAAATAAATAATGCTTTGTTCCAGACAACTCAGATGTGGAATATTTCCCACCACAAACCCGGAAGTAACGTCTGGATTTAGTAACATTTAAAGTAGGCTACTTGGTAACATTATTGTTACTAATGATTAGTAGCATTAAAACATTGCAAGTATCTGTAAACATTAAAAGAGCGACGTTCCATAAATTATTTCCGGGTTGAAGTGGGAAATATCCTAAATCCGAGTTGTACTGAATAATGATTAAAATGAGCATTTATTTGCAAGACAAGGTTAAAAGAGTAGTAAAATAAACAATGCATCATGTACAGTACATGTATGTACAGATACTATTATTTGACCTTAAAAACCTCACTTTAACCCTCACATGATTAAATAAATTAAAATTATTAAAAAAAACACTGACTGAATGATTTGTGGTTCAAAAAAAAATTTTTTTTTAATAATAATCTGTAAATATTAAATAACATTTTATGTAAAATTACACATTACTCTGTGAAGATACAGAAAATTTCCTTTTAAAAAACAGAACATTTATGTAATACCGAAATACAATAAATTATCTGTAAATTTAATGGTGGAACTTTAAAATACAGAAAATATCTGTAAAACAACAGGTATTTCATCGTATAATGAAAAAAGGGACATTTCTGTAAAAAAATACAGACAATTACCTGTAAAATAACTTCTTTTTTTTAACAGTGTAGGTGTAACTCTGTGAAAGTTAACATGACACTTTTGATAAAGACAGGTGGTCTTTTAGAGAACGTCCCCTGAATAGATAAAGGGTAGAAATAAAAATGATATAAATAATAGACAAGGAACAAGAGATTTTTTGAATTTTTTAACATAATATAATAAATAAAAAGAAAACAGATAGAATAGTAAAAGAATAGAGCAAAGCTAGTCTTAGAAGCCTTTTTTGCTTTTGTTAATTGGGTTACACTTTATTTCGATAGTCCACTTTAGACATTCTACTAACTATAAGTAACTTTGTAACTACATGTCAACTACATGTCAACTAATTCTCATTAATTTGCAACTACATGTCTACTAACTCTCAGAGTAGACTGTTATGGTAGGTTTAGGGTTAGTAGAATAAGTTGACAAAGAAAGTGTTAGAAGATAGTCTTAAGTGTTAAGCAGACAGTCTACTAATACTCGACTAACTGCTAGTTGACATGTAGTTGCAAAGTTCAAATTAATTAATTGAAAACAGCACTCAAATCCAATCTAGTGACATCATGAAAACAAACAAATCATGCTTAAGCAGCTGGGTTCAAGAGTCCCGACGGGAGGCCTTTCTGCATGTTCTTCCGGTGTCAGCGTGGCTTTGCTCTGGGTTTCAAGACATGCAGGTTAGGTGAACTAAAGATACTAAAAGAAGAAAGTAATACATATAAATAAATCCACCAGCTCTGGAGTATTTCCATCAGTAAGGTTCTTTTCCATTCTGATATGTCTAGGAGTTAGATGATGTCTTAAACTTTATATGTATGATGGGTAAATAGCATATCCAAGAAACCTACCTGCAAAGCTCCCTGAGGAACTCTACTCAAGTGCACCGAGGGCAAAACCTGCTTTAAGCACAAAGGATGCTCACACCAAATGTTGATTTCATTTAGTTAATAGAAGTTAATTGATAAAGAAAATCTATTTATGACATTATTTTTGACAGCATTCTCATTTTACAGCATTTTTACACAAGTGCCTAATACTTTTAACAGTACTGTCGCGATAATTAAATAACTGTCTAATCGCCATTATTTGATCTAACCGCGGTTGTTTCAGACAACCGCGATTATTGTGCTTTTTATACGAGACAAGAAGAAGACAAAAGAAACAGAAGAGCACCAGTTTGCTTTTCATGCACTGTATAGCCTGTACAGAACTCCAGACTCATTCTTCCCTCCCACTGGTCGGTCTTTTGCAACTAACTTTCTCAGCTGGTCGCACGAGCACATGCTTTGGTCGCAATATATTTATTTATTTATTTTTGCGCTACAACATGGGATTGTTCAATGCATGCTGATGAACTTTTATCATAGTTTATAGTTATATGGAAACGAAAGTGGTTCACATTCAACCCGTTCTTTATCATCAGTAGTATTATTTGTGATTTGAATTTTGTGAATGGGAGTTTCTCTGATGATCAGATCAGATCTCACAGCCGCCTCGACATGATTCTGTGAAAGAAATTACTCAGGATTACTTCACCTCAGAAAAATGTCCATGCAAGGTCAATACTACAATTAACAGTAATGTGCAGCGTGGCGATTGTATGCTATGTTAAAACATACACTTTCACAACCACTCATCTATCATGTAACAAGTGCATGAACTAAGTAGCAAACACTAAGGGATATAAATAAAAAATAATAAATAAAATAAATAAATAATAAAAAAAGCCTCCATAGCATAACGTGAGGTAGGCTAATAAGCAAAGATAAGCTTTTCAAAATGAAAACAAAAATAAAAATAAAACTAATTGCAGCGATTTGTACAAATACAGACATATTTGCGAATAAAAATGTTCTGTTCTGCATTAATATATCATAAATTGCTCATGCAAAAAGGAATCCATGCATATGTGGATCAGGTGACACGCGTGCATTAATTGACGTCTAGTTCGAGTCAATCTTGTTCGGTTAATTTGGATTTTGAGACTTCATTTTCGCAGTTTACAGCATTTCACGTCCCACACACACACAACTACCAACGAACAAGGCCCAGTGCAATTCATTAACGTATACACGATTTGAAAAAATCGCAAATGTGCCTCACTACACGCTGAGCCAAAGAAAATCAGCGACCACTAGATGGGACTAGCCCCAGTCACATGTGCGCATTCCATTGCGTACAGTTTTATGAAAGTTACATTGTGTTTTCTTTGTTTCTTTTTGGTTCGGCTATTCTCCTCTGCCCGTAGAAATACAATAAAGTTGGAATGAATTTAGTTAAAGGGGTGCAGAGCCAGTGGTGGTTTTGTAGGCAAATTCCAATGCCTTGAATTTTATGCGAGCAGCTATTGGTAGCCAGTGCAAATTTATAAACATATGAAGAGTTTGGTTCCAAAACGCTATAAATCCATTTTGATTAATTTGAGTAAAAATGTGTTTTCTTTACCAAGAAAGTGGCCAGATGAAAATCACTATTTTCTGTTTCAAACTTTCACATACCATCTTTAGGTTATAATAACATAAAAAAAATTCAAATCCAGATTTTGATTTTCAAAGATTTATTATAAAATGTTATAAATAAAATAAAATTTCATCATGAATATACAGTATCTTATAGGCACTTCACAAACTATTCATGATAATATATTCATTAGCTCATAATCACAGTCTGTAAAGGTCATATATTTGGTCTTTGTTTGTTGTGTTGACTTCTACTATTTGCACATCTTAAATCATTTATTAATAATTTGTTAATGTTTTTGCGGTACCCAATCTAAAGTGGAAACTATTCATCAATTGTACATTTTTATAAACCTTTACTAATAATTAGTAGCAGTAATTTTGATGGCAAAAAGTGTCCCAAATGACCGGAATTCACCCTATTTTCACATTTTTACAAATCATTTAATCATTTGTTCATGTTTTTGCAGTACCCAATCTAAAGTGGAGACTATTCATCATTTGTAAATGTTTATAAACATTTACTAATCTTTTTACTATCTTTATTGGCACTGGACTTTTAGCTACTTTAACAATGTTTGTGTAAAGGGTGGTTAGTTAAGTTTAGCTAAATGCTTGGTAAAGACATATCACACATTGTAATTTGGGTGCAAAACATGTTTTTATAACCTCAACACTTATATTGGTATACTATTGTGTATCATTAAACAGACTATTCCTTGTGTCATACATCAACAGGAGGGGGAAGAAACAAATTTACAAGAAAATATTTAATTTATCAAAACGATGCAATATAAACAGATTGAATTGTGTTCCCTTATAGTAATCAAATTGACCCCTGTACACTTGTTGACCCCTTACCCAACCTTAAACCTACCCATACACCAAACCTGTCCCTAACCCTACCCGTATCACACCTCAACCGCAGCAAAGGTGTTGTGCATTAACAAAAGCTTTTAATCATCTTACAACATCTGTAAAAATCATTTGTAGATTTTCAAGATGTGCATGATCATATGAATTAGAAGTTTAATGACATTTGTGAGCATTTATTTCACATTACATGCTAATTATTAGGTAATGTTTAATACATTTATTAGTAAACATTAACAAACACATTATTTCACATTTCTAGATATGTGAATATATATGAACTAATGATCCGTTAAGCATTACATAATGTATATTAATGATTTATTAATGAAAGTTATTATAAAGTGTTACCATATAATGTCTTTTATGTTTTTTCTTCTGAATATATGCACCAAGTACTTGCACTATTTAAAAGACCATACAGCATAAGGTCAGAGGCCTGTTGCACAAACTCCGGGTTGTAGAGTAAGTTTCGGGTTGACAAAACCAAACATATCCAAACTGAATTAATTTGGGTTAATATGTTTCATGACTCTGGTTATCAACTTTCTCTCTCAACCCAGGTTTAAACCCTGAATCAACAATTAATCATCATGCGCATGCATATAAATACCACACATTTCCCGTGAACAGCCAATAGCGTTCAACATGGAAAAAAGCAGGTGTGCCTATTTCTCAGTTGAAGAACAATAATTATTTTGAGGAAATATGATACATTTAAGTCCATTTTAACCGGAAAAATTTACACCGTTGCAGCGGTCAAAGCTTGGGAGAATTGCTGGCAGAAAATAGCTGATTGTGTAAATGCATAAGTTTTTACACAGTAACTTTTATAGGCTCACACCAAGGATAAAACCGATTGAAAACTCATAAATCCAACATATTCCATATAATTTAATATGAAATTAGTATATTTCATATTAAAATGAAAAATCTTTGTAAAGAAATAATTACTTAAAAGCAAAGATAAAATAAATAAAAAAGATATAACTCATTCTTTTATACTTAGATGCAACCCGAACTACAAAAGATCTTGGCAGCAGATAAAAATGAAATACAAAAACATTGTTCAAAGTGGTGAGTAATTGAAATGTGGGTTTTATTGTTCTTGTGTGCATATAATCAGGGGTGCCGCTATGGTTTCTGGGCCCCCTGAACAGCATATTGACTCGGGCCCCCTCTGCGATCATGTTCCGTAAAAATTGCATTCCGGGCCCCCTCTCCCTCGTCGGGCCCTTGGAATCGTCGTAACTTTCCCCCTTGTTATGGCGCCCCTGCATACAATAAAGTGTATCCCCATGAGCCAAGAGAAAAAAGTATTAAAGTAAGAAAACGGGGGGAGGGCTACCTCCTCAAAAATACACTGTTGCAGAGGAGTTGGCCCTGTCCAGTAACCTGGGTCAACTCATCATGGATGGCATCGAAGGCAGTGCATCTTCAGATCCAGGGGCTGGCTCCTCCAAATGGGCTACATTTATACAGGGTATGTGTACATAAACTGTGATCCTTTTTAAAACTTAACTGTAAAATACAAGCACTTATGACTTAAAGGCACAATATGTAAGATTTTCGTAATAAAATATCCAAAAACCCTTTGCACAGTGTGATATATTTCATGCAGTTGTGTACTTACGTTATCCCAAAAGTTCCCAAGGATTTGTAAATCCAGAGAAATTTCCAATTTTAAGTAATGGCTCATGCCGGTTCATTGTCTATCAATGACATAATATAGGTTTCCGCTTGTAGAAACTATGGCAACACATGTACACAAAAATGCTGCTGTACAGTTAAACTAAATCCATTACGGTTGTCGCAAATAAAAGGAAAATGAAATGAAAAGTGTTGACTGCAGCATTAAATTGAGATCTGCTCAATATTGCACCATAATTCTTTTTCCGCGTTTTTACAGTGCTGCGCATTATAACCAATCACACACGAGTCTGTTGAGCTTATGAATGCAATGGCCAATCAGAGGCGTTCATATGAGTCATCGCTGAAACACCAGAGTTTTGTTGTTCAGTGCGCAATCAGAAGATGAAAGCTAGCTGACTGAATTCTGCTCTCTCGCAAATTCCCTCATCATAAACAACAAACAACAAGCTTTGATTATAAGGGGAGTTTTTTGAGAGTGCTTAAACTCACGCTAGACTTAAGTCAATCATACTATTCCTTGACAATGTAAATGTTCTTTGCTCGCTTTTTCTGTATAATTTATTTTCTGTTTGAATAACTTTGGAAGGTACAGTTAATAAAAAAAATTAATTAATAACATCCATGAACATGATTTCGGACATCTCTGGATGGTGAAAACGACATCTCCCATATGCGATTCAGTTCGCCCGGCGTCCCCACAAGTTCAGGGGCATCCACTTCACATCAGTGAAGGCAGCCGATGCTCATGTCTTGCATGCAGAGATTACAGTCCTACTGGCAAAGAACGCGATCCGGGCCGGACCCTCCAGCCGATATGAAGATGGGGTTTTACAGCACATACTTCATTGTACCCAAGAAAGTCGGTGGGTTACGACCAATCTTGGACCTGCGTGTCTTGAACCGGGCCCTTCACAGGCTACCATTCAAGATGTTGACACAGAAACGCATCTTCGGGTGCATCCGTCCCTGAGATTGGTTTGCAGCCATCGACGAAGGACATGTACTTTCATGTCTCGATCCTTCCGCGCCACAGACCCTCTCTGCGGTTCGCGTTCATAGGACGAGCATATAAGTACAAGATCCTGCCCTTCAGTCTGTCCCTGTCCCCCCGTGTCTTCACGAAAGTTGCGGAGGGGTCTCTTGTTTCCCTGAGAGAGCAAGGTATTTGCATCCTCAATCTCGACGACTGGCTCATACTAGCACAGTCTCGGGATCAGTTGTGCGAGCACAGGGACCTTGTGCTCAGGCATCTCAGCCTGTTGGGTCTTCGGGTCAACTGGGAAAAGAGCAAACTCTCTCTTATGCAGAGGATCTCTTTTTTTCAATATGGAGTTGCATTCGGTCAAACAGACAGCACGCCTCACAGGGGAAAGTGCTCAATCGGTGTTGAACTGCTTGAATTCGTTCAAGGGCAGGATGGCGGTCTCACTGAAAAAATTTAAGAGGCTCCTGGGGCATATGGCAGCTGCAGCGGCAGTCACTGGCTCCATGGCCGAGTCCCGAGGTGGGCGTGGTAGCATGGCACTCACAGGGTCCAGGTCACACTGGCCTGCCACCAAACCTTCACCCCATAGTCAGACCTAGCATTTCCTTGGGCAGGAGTGCCCCTAGAACAGGTCTCCACGCATGCTGAAGTACACACGGATGCTTTCACCACCGGCTGGGGTGCCACGTACACGAGGGTGTGGACAGGGCCCCAACTGCAGTGGCATATCAATTGCCAAGAGTTGTTAGCAGTGCACCTTGCCTTGAACCATCTCAATGGGCGTTTATGAGGCAAGCACATACTGATCCATACAGACAACACTGCGAAAGTTGCGTACATCAAACGACAAGGTGATCTTTGCTCCCATCGTATGTCGCAACTCGCCCGCCACCTCCTCCTTTGGAGTCAGAAGCATCTGAGGTCGCTTCATGCTGTTCACATTCTGGGTCTGCTTAACCATGTGGCCGACGAGCTGTCACGAGCTGCACTCCCAGGAGAATGGAGACTCCATCCCCAGATGGTCCAGCTGATTTGGAGACATTTCGAAACACTTGGCACGGACGCACTGGCACACAGCTGGCCTCTGGGCCTACGCAAATATGTGTTTCCCCAGTGAGCCTTCTCGCAGAGGAGCAGGTCTTGCTCTTTGCACCTTACTGGCCCAACCGCACCTGGTTCCTACAACTGATAATCCTTGTGACTGCCCCTCCCAGGCAGATTTCTCTGAGACGGGACACCCTGTGGCACCCGCGTCCGGACCTCTGGAAACTCTATTTCTGGTCCCTGGATGGGACACAGAGGTTCTAGGTGACCTATCCAAAGAGGTAGCGGACACCATCATTTCGGCGCTAGCACCGTCTATGAGACACGCTTATGCCTTTAAGTGGAACCTGTTCATCGAGTGGTGTTCTTCTCACCGAGAGGACCCCCCCAGAGATGCCCCGTGCTTTCCTTTCTGCAGCAAGGGTTGGAGCGAAGACTGTCTCCCTCCACCCTGAAAGTCTACGTTGCTGCTATTTTCACTCATCATGCCCCCTGTGGACGGGATGGTAGGGAAGCACGACCTGGTCATCAGGTTCCTTAGGGGGGAGCGAGAAGGTTGAACCCTCCTCGACCTCCCTCTGTACCAGGGGTGGGGAACCTTTTTCATATAAAGGGCCATTTACATTTTTGTAACATTCTTTAAGGGCCACACTAAATTACTGAACACATTTATCACTAACCTCTATAATGCGATGGTTGGAACTGTTTCTCTTTGGAAAGGCGTCTGATGTCAGATGGCAGTGATGATAATGCTACTCGTAGCTGGTTTTCCAAGTTTGTGTCAGTCAGTCTTGAGCGGAATCGAGTCTTTGCAAGAGTCAGTTTTGAAAATGCTCACAGCAGTAGGTCATTCCAAACAGAGATGCAAACTTCAGTGCATGTCTCCTCAGAATGGGAAAATCCTCAGTATGTACATACAGTTTATAGAACTCGAGCAGAGGGAGGTTGATGTACTTAGCTTTGAGCTCGTCATTGCTTTGCACCTCAATTATTTCGTGTTGTAGGTTGTCAGGTACATCAAATGGTTCCACATTAAATGGCGTAGCAAATATCTGCAGTTCCTTTTGTTTAATTTTCATGTCCTGAAATCTCTCGCCAAATGCCCGAAGCAGTTTTTCACACTCACCAGCATATTCAGCTGTCATAGCAGGCTTTTGTTCTTGCAGAGTAGGAAAATGCACAGTGTTACCCTTTTCCAGTTGCGATTGCCACAGCTTTAATTTCACTTCAGATGATTTCACGTTTGAAAGCAGAGAGCTGAGAAGCTGGTTTGGACTTTGGAGCCTGACGTTCAGCTCTGACAGGTATGTGGTTATGTCCACCATAAAGGCCAAATCACACTTTCCGCGACAGGTTTTCCCTTAATCTCCGTGAATTGTTTTACTTCTTCCCTCAGATTGTAAAACCGTTTGAGCATATCTGAGAATCTGCATGACTCAGTCATTGCACCTCACAATGGTAAAGCAGATCTCCGTACTCAGACTCAAGATCACTCAGTAACTATTTGAACTGGCGGCTGTTTAGCCCTCTGCTTTTGATGAAATTTATGGTGGAAACAACAGTTGTCATTACACTGTGGAGCTTCAGGGATTGTGCACACAGACTCTCTTGATGTATGATACAGTGGCATACGATTAAATCACTTGGATCAAGACTGAGATGACTCATTTCTTTTTTGACCAACGCGGTTAATCCCTTTTGCGGGCCAAGCATAGCTGGAGCACCATCTGTGGCAAGGCCACTTAACTTTTCAAATGGTAGTTCAAATTTGTTCATCGCCAAAACAACTTGCTCAAACAAATCCTCACCTTTGGTTGTGCCATGCATGGTTTGCAAAGCCAGCAACTCCTCGCTCATATCAAACTCTGCAGTAATCCCACGCACAAAAATGGCTAGTTGGGCCGTATTTGTTATGTCTGCCGTTTCATCGCAGGCCAGAGAGAAAAACTCAAATTTTTTCACAGTGTCCTTCAGTGTTGTTTCAATGTCTTGTGCCATATCAGTAATTATTTCTGTAACAGTTCTTCGAGATAAACTGATGCTTTGGAACAGTTTTACTTTGTCTGGTGCTAGCAGCTCCGCAGCGGCAACAAGACACTGTTTCACAAACTCTCCTTCTGAATGCGGCTTCACCTTCTTTGCGATTAACTCACTCACCACAAAACTTGCTTGAATACTGTAACATTGTCTCTGTCAGAATGCGGTCTTGTGAAAGCTGCTTGTTTGGGCCACCAAATTCCTCTGAAGACTGTTAACTTTATCTAAGCGCATTTGTCTTTGCAACTCATCCAGTTTGGCATGTTTCGAGCTGTCATGACGCTCGAGATTGGACCTATTCATCACTGCAAGCGCATCCCCACAAACTAGGCAGACTGGCTTGCCTTTCACTTTAACAAAAAATTATTGTTTGTCCATTTTTCTTGAAATATTCGACATTCTGCATCTACTTTTCTTGACAGTCGCCATGATGCATATCAGCAGTGATAACCATATGTAACGTACCCGTTGCGTTCGCGCTGACTGTGAACTGGAAAGGCACACCTGACTCTAATTATGTTATATATATATATTTATTTATTTTCTATTATATTTACTATTCAAATATGGTAGTAATAATGTGATTAAGGTGTTTACATGTCTATTCTGCACTTCAGTAATGCGACTAAAATAGGAATACTCCACATGTCTTAATTCGTTTTCTGTTTACTTCGATTATGACTTTAGCCGGATTAAGGTAATCAAAAATCTCTGTTTACATGGTAGATAATCAGAGTATTGTCTTAATCGTTTTAAAATCGGAGTATTGTTGTCCATGTAAATGTACTCACATGTAGACATGTAAACACCTTAATCACATTATTACCGTCGTGTAGGACTTTTCGCCGCATTTTGCGACAGGATACACACACGGCAGTGGTCAACCATTTGAAGGCAAATAAAAGAGCTTTAACACCGCCATCATCTGTATGCACGTACAAATAATAAAATGCACTTGAAGCTTTCATAAAATTAAAAATGAAACACCCAAAACTGTACATGGCATCATCACGAAGACGAATTATATGTTTATATGTGAAATTCCGGAGGAGACGTCGGAAGGCGTCACGTGGGGACGTAATAACGTGTGCCATTAATCACACTATGTACTATAACATGTAAAATGGGAACATGAAAGGAATATTCTAAAAGCAACTCATGTAAACACCATAATCATAATATTGGCTTATTTAGAATAAGGTAAATAATTAGATTACTGATGTCCATGTAAACGTAGTCAGTGAGAAGCTGCAGCCATGGCGGGGATGATTTTTGGTGTGCCACAGAACACCGGCAGAACAACAATGCGCTACATGTTTCTTTTCCCCTCATTTTTTCCAATTGAAGGAAATCCATCATAACGATGGAAAACTTTAATCCCTGTGAATGTACATGTTTGTGTTTTTGAGAAAACAGCATTTATGCGTGGTTATTATTTAAAACTATGTTTTTATAGTCAATAAACTGTATTAATGAATTAAATGTTCAAGGTGTCTGAATAAATTTTGGTTTGACTGTACATATATATATTACATTTTTAAGTGCTGTAGGTTTTTCCCTTTAAATAGGTCATTTTATAAGTTCTTGAGGTGGGCTAAATTAATTTTAAAATGATTCTGAAAATATAAAATAACGAACAACATTAAGTAATTTAATAATAATACACTTGTCTATCTATTAATCTTTAATGAGCCAAAAAGAACACATGTCACACCTCTGTTCCTGCTAAATGACTAAATGTAAATGTAAATGTCTATAGTAATTATATTGTACTCTCTCTCTATATCGTCTGTTCCTGTTTCCTTTGAAGATGTATTATATAAAATAGGACGCTGCACTACGGCTAAAATTAGCGCTTCCTCCATTTTAAAATTTCTGTACAGAGAGGTCACGCAGTGACGTATCGATCTTCTACTCGGAGAAAATCGCCTCCTCACACAAGCAGGGTTCTGTGTCGTTAACTCCCGGCGCGGGCACAATGATTCAGTCTGGATCCAGAACACCTGAGAAGAGAACATTTGGCTATAAGTTTGATTGCATCATAATAATTGCTGTTAATAGTGTTCATCGTCTGTTTGATTACGTCTTTAATTGTACAGAATTAACATGTAAATATGTTAATAACCCTCTCTTAACACCTCAAAAAATTTAAATATTGTAAAAGCTTATGTAAATATGACATAAGACACTCACTAACGTTATATTAAAAGCACCTCTCCCGTTCAGTAAAAGAGGCCGTTAAGACTATTTCTGAGGCGAAATCCGCACCCAGCGGTCTCAACCCAGCATTTGGGTTAAAAAAACAACCCAGCGTTTTTTTAGAGTGTAGTTTATGACATTGAACGCGGTGGTGAAACTCATGCATCTAGTAAGAACTTAACGATACACAAAATAATCATATTGATTCAAGCATTTAACATTTATGAATTAATTAAATGTCAGTAGTGAACAATACTGCACAAATTATAGTGATCACAAAGAAGGTCCTAATTCTGTCCCAAATGCGGACAGTAAAGTGGATTACAACACCCCATCAGTTTTCAGTTCTATACTGCCACCTGTTGGCGCAGTTGTGTAACTTAAGAGAATAACAACTTATGTCGAAATCACTAGAAAATATTAAGTCGTGATAACGAGAAAACAACTTTTGTTATGTCGAGATCACGAGAAAATATTAAGTTGTGATAACGAGAAAACAACCTTCATTATGTCGAGATCACGAGAAAACAACTTTCGTTATGTCGAGATCGCAAGACAACAACTTTTGTTATGTCGAGATCACAAGATAATAAGTCGTAATCACGAGAAAACAACTTATGTCGAGATCACAAGGTAATTAAGTCGTGATCACGAGAAATCAAGAAAGAAAAATATTAATAATCCATGGCCTCTTAGGACTTCCGTAATTCCCGGAAACAGATCCTGTTCAACTGTTGAAACAAGTAAACCATACCTGGGGCAAGTTCAAGCTCAAACCGGTGCACAATGTTTTGCTACGGTTTGCTGTTTGAACGACATGTTTCCTGGGAACGGTGTGCAACGGGGTTTGAGATACGTTTTCTCTTGTTTGGTGGGTGTGTCAAACATGTCAGCCCAATCAGCAGCAACATGTATATATACCACGCGGTATTAAAGAGACAGCTTACACAATGTAATTAACATCAAAATAAATTCACAAGAGCAAGTATATTGTTTGCACGTTTATTTACAAAAAAAAAGGCAAAATAACTGAAATAATAAAGGCACAAGTATAGATCTGGAACTTCTTTAAGTGCACCACCGTTTCCATTTAAAAAACGTTTTTGTTGGGACTGAACGCAGCCCTGTTTGATCTGTTTGCTGCTTCTTTCCATGGATTCAAGAAAAAACAGCCCCATTATCAGTAGTCATGGAGCTTATTTGACCATATTTGTGTAGAATATCAGCCCAATGTAGTTGAACAGCTTCTGATGTTGGTACAGCACTATCAGAGGAAAACAGTTTGAAGTGAAGTCTTCAAGGTATCTGGTCACCAGAAAAAAAATTAAAAATAAATGCATAAATAAAATTATGTTAGCATGTTGATATCAGGAGCAAAT
Organism: Sinocyclocheilus rhinocerous; assembly: GCF_001515625.1. Classification (NCBI taxonomy): domain Eukaryota; kingdom Metazoa; phylum Chordata; class Actinopteri; order Cypriniformes; family Cyprinidae; genus Sinocyclocheilus; species Sinocyclocheilus rhinocerous. Next base: position 137,761 of record NW_015660887.1, read on the forward strand.
ATATAATAATAATAATAATGATATTTTATTTTATATAGCACCTTTAAAAGTAACTTCTCAAAGCGCTTTACACTAAAAAGGATACATTAAAGTTAAAAAAGCAAAAGCAAAAGAAAAAGAAAAACATCAAAAACAGTATAAGAGAGAAACAATCCCCCACCCCAGTCTAAAAAGCGAGTTTTAAGAGAGGATTTAAATACTGAAATATATTAAAATATTTTGCATGTCTAATATCACATGGAAGAGATTTGCTTTATACAACATTAGGAAGATCAGGCCCTTTCTTTCAGAACATGCAACACAACTCCTTGTTCAAGCTCTTGTTCTATCCAGGCTGGACTATTGCAATGCTCTCTTGGCAGGTCTTCCAGCCACTTCTATCAAACCTCTACAATTAATCCAAAATGCCGCTGCAAGATTAATCTTTAATGAACCGAAAAGAACACGTCACACCTCTGTTCATCAATTTGAACTGGCTACCAGTAGCTGCTCGCATAAAATTCAAGGCATTAATGTTTGCCTACAAAACCACCACTGGCTCTGCACCCATTTACCTAAATTCATTACTTCAGAGTTATGTACCCTCTAGAAGCTTGCGTTGTGCAAGTGAACGGCGTATTATTGTGCCATCTAAAAGAGGCACAAAATCACTTTCACAGACTTTTTCATTAACTGTTCCCTCCTGGTGGAATGACCTGCCCAAATCAATCCGAGCAGCTGAGTCCTTAACCATCTTCAAGAAACGACTAAAAACACATCTGTTCCACCTTTATTTGACCCTCTAACTCTAACACTTTCTATTCTATTATAATTCTACTTTATCTATATTTATCTTATTTTTTTATTTTTTTATTTAAAAAACGAAACAAAAAAAAACACTAGCTTTCTATTTTTTCTATTCTATCTACTTGTTTTTCTTTGTGTATGTGTGTGTATAT
>NW_015660887.1:140450-145347 GCF_001515625.1 Sinocyclocheilus rhinocerous
GTATATATATATATATATATATATATATATATATATATATACACCTTACTACGTGTACTGCGTTAGGCTAACCGAGACTTGTCATTTGCACTTATATATTGTTGCTCTTTTGTTAGTTTTGACTGCTTTTATTGTCCTCATTTGTAAGTCGCTTTGGATAAAAGTGTCTGCTAAATGACTAAATGTAAATGTAAATGGAAGAGAGTTCCAGAGTTTTGGAGCATAGATGAGCGTAGACGAGTTGCGGGAACGGTCAAGAGGCGAGAATCAGATGAACGGAGATCACGCCTAGGAGAGTATACAGTTAAAAGTTCCGATAAATAATGAGGTGCCAAGAATGTTAAAGTCTATACGAAATCTAACAGGGAGCCAGTGTAGGCATTCCAAAATTGGAGTGATGTGCTCTCTAGTTCTGGTCGCTGTCAGGATTCTAGCAGCTGAGTTTTGGTCATACTGCAATTTATTTAGGGTAGTTTTCGAGACCCCTGCAAGCAAATCATTGCAGTAATGAATGCGGGAGTAAACCAATGTATTTATTAGTTTTTCTGCCACCGTAAAGGACAGCATGGGGCGCAGTCTTGCGATGCTTCTGAAATGAAAGAATGACCTTTTAACCTGTTAACCCGCACCTGGACACCGGTGTTATGGATCAACTGGGGATCATGTTAACTGGGGACATGCTCGTGCACGCAAATAGTTTTACCTGTGTTTCCAGCAGATGTTAGACCTCCACAGATTCGTCACAGGGAATTTTCAACGGAACGGATTTCAAAGCTTTCTACATTATTTGTGAATGTTTGTATCATTATTGGACTCTGTTGTTTCCCCTGTCGATGTCCCAATGTATCAGTCGCCGTTTAAGGGAAGTTTTAATGCGTTTTCATGTCGCGTCTCACAGACCACGCCCAGATTATTTTGCTTAGGCTACATTCGTTTCAATGTTTTTTTTTTCTAATGACAATTGTAAATGCATTAAATAAGGTGTTTACTTTGTTTCTTTGCAATGCGTGTGTAGGCAGTTGTTCAAAAATATTCCTTAAATTTGTGTCAATGTAATCTGAGCAGCAATATTGCTGTGGTTAAAGGGACATGTCAAGCATTTCATTTTCTTTCTTTCTTTTTTTATATTGCTAAAGAATAAGTGATAAACAAGCTATAGTTTTGCATTATGCATATAATTTCGAATTAGTGACACACAAGGTGTTGAAGCAAATTCACACAAAAAAAAACTTTTAACAATACATAGCTTCAAAGCAGCTTTACATAAAATGCATGTTTCTTTTACTATGAAGAGAAATCTGCTATGTCAGAAATGACTGTTGATGTAATGTCCACATTGCAGAAATGTAATTTTATAATAGAGATCTGTCAAGTCAAGTGAGGTCACCTTTATTTATATAGCGCTTTATACAATACTGATTGTGTCAAAGCAGCTTCACAGTGTTAAATACGGAAATAGTGTGTCAATAATGCAAACAAAATTCAATTCTGCTCTAAAGCAGCTCTAAAATAAGGACAATAGTCAACAGTCAATTTCTCAGTTAAAGTCAATTCATCATTGATTCAGTGATGCCATCCTCCTGCTCAGTTCAGTTGTGCTTTGCAGGGGATCTGTCTCTAGCGCTCATCTAGTTGTGGTCTCCACTGACATTCAGAGCTGTTGTGGTCATCTCTAGTGCTGATCCACCATCTGGTCTGGATACAGACTAGATCTGGTTAGTTAACATCATTCAGTTAAGCACAAACATGTTAAGACAATGATTTACATATTGTGATCGCAATGATTACAATATAAGGATCATTTTGCAGTTTTGCATGTTGATTCAGAGTTGGGATCATCTGAAGTTCTTGCAGGGGTTGTCATCTCTTCACAGGTGTTAGGGTCATCTAAAGTCTTCACAAAGGCTGAATCCAAATGTTTGTGAGGTTGTTACCACTGAAATGAAGATAACTGGCATAATTCAAAGTTATATTACATATAAAGAGCCCCACACTCATTATTTATGAAACGGACAGACTTTTCTGTCATATTTTTAGTTCACGAAGTCTGCAATAAAGTAAATATTGAAGGTTTTCTTATTCTAATTAATGTTTGGGAGAGAGGTATCATATTTGTGCGAGATGCCAAATTATTATGAGGTTAGTGATGTATACTGTCTTTTGCAATATTAGCCATATATGTACTAATTCATCATCACAGTATCACGTTCTGCCTATGTCTGTCATGAAAAAGTTGTGGCTGCTGAGTGATTGTCACAGGACTTTCATGCAAAAGAAAGTATGGAAACTAGAAAAAGAACCTTCGAGTCAGTAAGAAAGATCCTACAGCATGGTTCACTTTTAATAAACACTTGTCAAACACTTTGTAGCCTTAAAAATCAAAAAATGCCATACAAGTGACATATCGCTCATACGAATTGTGGAAAAAATGCCTTCCGGTGTTCATCACACCAGAACAGTATTAAAGAGCTTTGAATCCTGCACTGCTCATTACATGTTTTCTATCTGACGAGAGCCCAGGCCTATATGTAAAATGAAAAGCAGGAGTCATGATCTCAGAATTTACTTTAGACAAAGTGTTCTCTACATGTTCAATGAAAGACAACAGATTCACAACATTTAAATTCAAGCACCTAACTGAGCATAATGTACAGTACAATACAGACACACTATTAAGCATATATAAAATTCAGTTAATTTAATTGATTATACAATTATAAGAAACTGAATACAGAATTGTTCTAAACAGAGTTCTAAGCCAATGCAAAATGTTAATTTCAGATCAGTCATAAATCCAGGATGAAACTTTATGTCCAAGGAAGAGGATACAGAGGCAACAGAGCTGGTTGTACAAGCATGAGATCTCAGATAATAAAATCAGCAGAGTAAAATCACGCAAACTCAAGCCAAAGTAGCCCATCTGTTTTTTTTCTTCACACACACACACATATATATATATATATATATATATATAGTAAACTACAGATCAATGAACAGGCTTGTCAATAAAAACATAAAGGACTTTGCCATTCATTTTTGCTTTAGGTAGCCTACTGCTAATTTTAACTTAATCTATATCTGTTAATTAGAACACATCACAGCACACTACAGACTAGGCATGGGCCGGTATGAGATTTTGACGGTATGATAACCTTAAGCAAAAATATCACGGTTTCACGGTATTGTCGTTACAGCTCTAAAATGTGCTATTTTTAAATGACTGGGTACAGAACAGAGACGAGTTGCTTGCAATAAGACGAAAAACGGCCGGTCGCCGATCGCGTGAGTTCCAGGGGAAGCCATCCTACACACACGTGACTGACCGCTCGCTCGCACCAACAGTGCCTACTACAGACACAATGTGATACAGTAATATTGAAAAGAAAATACTTAAATTTTTACTTCAGTTCGTTGAAGAGTTTGATCATCCACTGAAACGATTGTCCCATGTTAACGTGGGCGTGGTTTGTGAGCATGGCAAACTTCCCTAAAACAGCGTGAAATACGCAGGAACGGACACCGCGGAATCAAAACGCTTTATTATGCATGATACCAATGTATACAACTGATGAAACACGGTTTTTAATCTATGATATTTGGAATATCGCAGTGACGAATCTGTTGCCGTCTAACATCTGCTGGAAATTCAGGTAAACATACTTGAATGCAAGCGCACATCCCCAGTTAACACCATCCCCAGTTGATCCATAACACCGGCGCACTGAACGCTCTTTGTTTGCACGTGTCAATGTTTATGAATAGCTTAAATTAAAAGGGACATAATTAATCTTGACAAACTATATATCATTCTAAAGGTCTAAGCCTCAAGCATCGACGATAGATCGCTATTTTACAATGGAAAGCTTATAAAGAATGTATTTGCTAAATTTGTGTAAGCAGTACACATCAAAACATGCATAATAAAAACGCAGTACGTACTAACCAGTGAATCTGAAGCCGCCAAAGACAATGTGTCCAGGTCCTCCCTAGGACAATCTGCCATTGGTACAACCTTGGGCAACATGGAGTTAACCTGTTAACCCGCACCTGGACGCCGGCGCACTGAACGCTCTTTGTTTGCACGTGTCAATGTTTATGAATAGCTTAAATTAAAAGGGACATAATTAATCTTGACAAACTATATATCATTCTAAAGGTCTAAGCCTCAAGCATCGACGATAGATCGCTGTTTTTCAATGGAAAGCTTATAAAGAATGTATTTGCTAAATTTGTGTAAGCAGTACACATCAAAACATGCATAATCAAAATGCAGTACGTACCAGATTCATCGTAATAACGAGTCATAAACGCATCCACAGCTGTAAATCCCGGTTTAGTTAGAAAGGTAAGGGTCCACTGAACAACATCCCATAGAACACTTTTAGTCCAACGAAGCAATAACGTTGCAATATGGATTGCAATTCCTTTGTTTACGTCTCATTTCGTCAGGGACAGTTATTGTTTGTATCCGTTATGGAATAACTTAAGCTAAAAAAAAACTGCATCTATAAATAGATAGTTAAGCCCAAAGGGTCTTCTTTCCAAATACACCGAAATTGTGTGTGTAGCACACTGAAGTCAGGAACAGTTACCATTTTAAGTTAGGTAGGTAATTTTCAGCTGTGAGTCCCAAAATGGGGGTTCAGGTTAACAGGTTCAGTGTTCTAAACATGGGGGTCAAATGTTAAATACGCATCAAATATCTTTAACCCTTTAGGCGCCAGGGATTTTTGGAAAAATGCTGGATTTTGACATCAAGATTTCAAAAGCTTGTGGCTTGAAAGGGCTTAAAGATAGAGACCTACTGTAAATTAGAAAAATGTTGGGCATGACCGAAAGTTTATGTGGGGCGTAAATATACTCGTCTAATTTGCATATTATGACGTCATCAGGGGGC
>NW_015660887.1:145521-154071 GCF_001515625.1 Sinocyclocheilus rhinocerous
AAATCAATCGGGGCTAAAGCGGTTCCATAAACAACAAATTAAGTTCACACAATCTCACTAATTTGTGCACGCTTATTCTTAAGCAGCCCTTAATGTCGATCATGGATCAAATCGATCCACCATGGCAAACAGCGAATATATTCGTGCTGTTTAATGCATTTTATTTTCATTTTAATGTGATAATCATTTCAGTGATTTTAACTTTTAATTTAGTTATTTTGATTGTAATGTTCTGTTCTGCTATCTGTTCTGCAAAGGTAGCCTACAGCTGTCATAAAACCAGAGAGAGCCTTTCTGCTTGGCTAGAAACTGTAAAAAAAAAAAGTCAAATAATAGCGTTCCTATTGGTCAGTGTTAGAGGAACTCAGCTTAGTCTGATAGTAAACTGCATTAGACCAGGTTAGTTTCCCAGCATAAGTTGCCATGGTGACTGAAGTTGATCTATGTTAAATTTGCTTTATGGAACCAAATCATTTGACAATAAGTCAGACTAACTAAAATAAGCCTGGCTTATTTGGTAAACTTGCTTTATGAAACAGGCCTTGAGGCATTAAAAGTGATCATATTTTTTCCATTGCATCGTATTGCATCGAATCGCATTGTGTTGAATCGAATCGAAATCGGATTGCACTGTATCGTAATAGAGGTGAATCGTATCGCATCGCATCGCATCGGTAGCTGCTTCATATGTATCTTTAATGTATCGTATCGCTGGCTATGCATCAAGATGCGTATTGTATCGGCCTCAGTCATGAGATGCATATCCCTAACATTAAGTGTTAAAGGTCCAGCTTTACGTAATTGGTGTGTTGAACCAATGAGCATAACCTCAGTCTTTTTACTGTTCAGGTAAAGACAATTTTGAGTCATCCATGTTTTTATCTCAGAAATGCAATGTTCAAGGAGTGCAGCCACTGCGTAATCACCCGGTTTTGTAATGTAAACCTGTGTGTCATCTGCATAAAAGTGATAATTAAGACCAAGAGATCTAAGGAGATTACCAAGAGGAAAATATACATACTAAAGAGTAATGGACTCAAAATTGATCCCTGGGGAACACCAAACTTAACCCTTGTAAGAATCTTAGTTTCTCCCAAAGTTCTGTCTGTGGGATAGAATTTTATACCTAAAGACAAAAGGGCTACAAACAACAGATACTGTTAGGACCTCCCGCTGAAGATCCTGCAATCTACAAGACGTTCCTGAGGAATGCTGTTCCTTTGTTATTCTAATGGAATGGACCACTTGGTTCACACCTTTATAGTGTAACAGTTACCACTGTTCCTTTTGTAGCTCCCCTCCCTGTCACTAGGGGGAGTTGGGGAAGGTAACCATTCTAGCTCACCCTTTTATAAGGGAGTGAGTAAGATTGTAGCCATGTGCTTTGTCAGGGCTTGGAGCTCATCTTTGTTCAAGCCGTTGAATGGGCCCTATTTTGAGGAACATCATTGTTCTTTCAGCTCAATGTAAGTGATGTTTTTGGTAGTGATGGAAAAATGAAGCTTTGCGAAGCACCGAGGCTTTTCCCCCAACTGTATCGTAAAAAGGTTCATTACTTGAAGCTTTTCAAGACGGTGCACACTAACGACATCTTGTGGTCAAAAGGTGGAAAAAGCTGCCTTTGCGTCCCAGACGACCCAGCCATTTTTGGACTGTTTCAGTTAATAAATTAGTTTGTGCTATGAAAACCTGTATAAAGCAAAGAAAATATCTATATAAATAAGTCCATGTCTGTCATTGTATTACACAATATGAATAAATGAGTCTGTGAATAAATTTGTGGAAAAAATAGGCAAGGCTGTAGGCATATATAGGCTATGATCAAAATAACAAAATAATAGATTATCATAGAATGGTCAGTTAAAGTGTCTGTGAACCAGGAATTAATACAAAATGAACATGCACAACACTACTGTGCGAAAACGAAGCTTCGGATGTCACAGATCACGTGGTTATGGCAAAACGAATCAAGCTCCGGTACAGTGCTTCACTGTGAGATGTTTCGTTTTTTTGATACAAGCTTCGAAGCCTCGGTGTCGAACGTCACATCACTAGTTTTTGGTTTTTGTTGGATGAATTGTGTATATATGGATATGGAATGTTTCATTTTTGGTCTGATTATTTAATTTTGTTTGTATACAGAAGGTTTTCTTTTGTGGGTGTATGGGCTGTGCCAACCATCAACCATGAGTATTGAAAAGAATAAGGACTATTTCATCCTGAGTACTCGTTTGGACTGATTATTCTTGGGATATACCTTGATGCTTGTTCTGGAATGGGAAATGGATTCTTAATATGGACATTAACCACTGTGAGCTCCATCATTACTGTTCATCTGTGATATCTTTGCATTCTCTACTCCTTTAAGAGGAGTGTTATAAGATAGTGTAGTTTCATGTCTGTATGTGGTCAGGTTCAATGATGCATTTTTTTTTTTGAAGGTTTGTTTTTTCTTTTGTTTTGTTGTTTTATATTGTAATGGGGTTAAAAACTTTAAAATACAGTTCGTGGATGATCCCCCTCAGATTTTGTGTGACTCTGATTGTTTTATTATAGCTGCTGTTACATAAGTTGGCGCCCGGACAGGGACCTCCTTGACTTAATCTATTTTGGCCCTAGCAAAATTAGTTTGGACATTTATCAAAAGTGTTCTTGCCTTTATTCACATGGTACTTATGTGTTATGGGTAGACTTTTGAATGATGTTTTGTGAATGTTATATATTCTTGTATATGTAACCATAGTGAGTACAGATTGTTGTTCCCCTCTCCAGAAAATATAAAAGGGCTACATTTAATGATGAAGTAGAAGATGGGTCCATACCGAGTCTAGATCCAGATTTTACTGAAGACCCCTTTGTCACTCGACGTGAGCCATTACAAGAACTTATTCAGTCACTGGGTAGTCTATATATAGAATCAGATGAGGCAGAAATTTGCGATGATGGAGAATTAGAACTTTTGCCACCACCACCTCCTCCTCCAGTAGACAAAGACGAAGAGAGTCTTATTAGTTTGGCTATAGCCTCAAAGGTCCATCAGCTGGAGGTTATGTTGGATATGTTTATAGCTGATTCTGCAAAACATGTTAAAGACACAGAATTAATCGTCCAGAGAGCCATTCAACCCATAAGTAGTCAGTTAAGTTATTTACAACGTCAAATACAAGTTCTAGCTAAACAACAAGAAAGTCTAAAACAAATGCAGAAGCGACAAGGAACTGAACTTGATGAGAAGTTGGCTGGGATGGTTAAAAAAGAGTGTAACCTTGTGAAACAGAAATGTGAATCCAGTATAAAGGAACTGGGTGAAGCCATAATGGATTGTTTGAAAAGAAGAGATGCCAAGTTGAAATCTTTGATTCAGTCAACTCCTGTAGCTATGTCCACTCCGGTGACACACCTGGCTTCAACAGCATCGGCTGTCCCAACATCTGGTAGCTGCTTTCATTCTTTTCCCAATAAAGCTGTGGTCAAACTTGAATTTCCAAGGTTTGGAAGCATGGAAGGGGAAGATCCTATTGACTATGTGGAGAAATGTGAGGAATATTTAGCTGTTTGGCCAACGAGTGACAGTGAAATATTAGCATCACTTCCATCAGTTTTAACCCATACTGCTAAAGACTGGTGGGTAGCTGTTAAAGCTCAGGTAAAATCATGGAATCAGTTTAAAACAATTTTTTTTCAGTCATTCCTCTCGTAGCTATATCCACTCCGGTGACACACCTGGCCTCAGCAGCATCGGCTGTCCCGACATCTGGTAGCTGCTTTCATTCTTTTCCCAATAAAGCTGAGATCAAACTAAAATTTCCAAGGTTTGTAAGCATGGAAGGGGAATATCCAATTGACTATTTGGAGAAGTGTGAGGAATATTTAGCTGTTTGGCCAATAAGTGACAACGAAATATTAGCATCACTTCCATCAGTTTTAACCCATACTGCTAAAGACTGGTGGGTAGCTGTTAAAATCGTGGAATCAGTTTATAACCATTTTTTGCAGTCATTCTTCTCGGACGATCATGAAGTTGAGGCAGAAAGGAGAATTTGTGAATGAAAACAAAGAGGGGATGAAAACAGAACCTTTGCCTTTCAGTACAGGGCTTTGTGTTTGAGACTGAAACCCACTATGACAGAAAAGGAGATACTACAAGCCACTTTGCGGAATTGTAATCCAAGGATTGCCAGTATCTTAAGGGGAACTGTGACATTGGTTGATTAGCTAGTTAAAGTAGGTACACTGGTGGAACAATATATGGCAGAAGAAAGAGCTTTTTGGAGGCAGCGACAGGCTGAACAAGCTCCAAGGGGTAATGGAACAAACAGACCCAAACAAGGGCGAGCACAAAGCCATCCCGTTGCTGTTCATGCAGAAAGAGGTGAGAAACAAGCTGGACCTTTAACCTTATCTGTATGAATAAAAAGTCAACAGTGTAAGGCTATACTTGACACAGGAAGCACATTTTCTTTGATACAAGAATCTTTGTGGAGGAAGCTAAAGTCAGCAACCGAAACTTGGCAAACCAGCCAAGGCAGACTTTTATTCTCGGTCAAGCTCAGTCAGCATTGGGTAAAGTCACCTGGAGCTGCTCTCTGCATGGGTATGATTATACTTTAACATTGTTTGTCATTAAAGACCAAGACTTGACATTTCCCATGGTTTGGGGGCTTAAATTTCTTTTTACTTCAGGAGTAAGGCTGGATTTTGGTGCTAACACATATTCTTTGCCAACCCGATCTCATGAAAGTGCGTATAAATAGTACACCAAATAAAAACGAAAACTCGTGGTATTGATATGCAAAAATTGACTTTGGCGTGTATATGCTACGCGATGGGTAGGTTTGGGGTTGTGGGGTATCATATTATCATATGTACGCGAAAACTGCGTATCATATGCACGCCAACATCCATTTTTGCGTATCAATACCACGAGTGTTCGTTTTTATTTGGCATACTATTTATACGCATTTTCATGAGACCAGGCTCTCTTTGCCTGAGGAAGAAACTGTTTCAAGATCTTTTCATTGTCTTCCCACCTTGGACCTGGTTAACCTTTATCTTGCTCTACCTCTTGCTCAAACATCTAGCTCCACAGTAACGGTAATCAAAGGGTTGGCAATGAATGCTGATGCATCCAGAGCCAAAAAGAAACAACTTGAAGGGCTGCTGATAAACTGGCCAATGGTGTGCATGGACAAACACACAGACACACAGGGTTATTAACAGGGGTGCACATAAGTTTTTCAGCCTGGTTCTCATATGAGAACCTGGAGATTTGGTTTGGTCCTCACACGGCGGCACATGGTGTGACGCATCAAATCAAGTCAAGTCACTTTTATTGTCACATCACCACAGCACATGTACCTTGGTGAGTGAAATTCTTGGGAGCGTGCTGCAGACAGTGCAGAAACAATTTACATATAAACATACAGACCTCAACAGATGACAATGTGCAATATACACATACATATAGTCAGTACACACAGTGTACTATTAGACATATTTAATGCTAGCACTACACATTATACACAGTATGTACATACAGTTAGCAATACACATTATACACAGTATGTACACATTCTACAATATGTAGACATATATACACGTATAATCTGTTGCACCTTCACATATTTTATATGAACTGGATACGCAAAATGTCATGGATGTGCATTGGATGGTATCCAGTGGTAGCAGATAGATTATTGTATTAAATGCAGTGTGTATGTATAGTCCAGTATTGGGCAGTTCACACGACCCTTTGCAGAGCTTTGCGGTTGCCAGCAATGCTGTTTCCAAACCAGGCAGTGATGCAGCCAGTCAGGATGCTCTCCACAGTGCAGGTGTAGAATGTTCTGAGGATGCGAACGGTTGCTACGATATGCAAATTGTAGCGGATCCAGTGAGGCAGGCAGCACAGAGCAGATGTAGTCTCTCAAAATACTTGCTGAAGATGGGTGTAAGAGCAATGGGCCTCCAGTCATTCAAGCATGTGATTTAATTTTTCTTTGGTATGGGCACAATGGTGGATTTTTTGAAGCACGAGGGAACCACAGACAGAGAGAGGGAGAGGTTGAAAATGTCTGTGAAAACACCGGCTAGTTGGAATACGCATTCTCGGAGCACACGGCCTGGGATGCCATCAGGACCCGCAGCCTTGCGGATATTCACCCGTCGGAAGGATCGGGTTACATCCGCGACAGAGACAGAGAGTGCACTCACATCTTCTGCAGCAGCCGTGGGAGTGCTCTCTGTGTGGGCGGTGTTGTGAGCCTCGAAACGAGCATAAAAGTTATTAAGCTCATCCAGTAGAGAGGCGGCAATGTTCACAGTAGCTGGTTTATTCCCTTTAAAGTCTGTTATGTTATTGATGCCCTGCCACATGCTTCTTGCATTGTTGGTGTTGAATTGTCCTTCAGCTTTGTTTTTATATTGTCTTTTTGCGGCTTTGATGGATTTCCTGAGATCGTAACTGGCTTGTTTGCGATCGTCAGCGTGTCCGGATTTAAAAGCAGATGTCCGCGCTGACAAGGCTGCTCGAACATCGCTATTAATCCACGGTTTTTGGTTGGGGTAGATGCGGATTGTTTTTTGTCGGCACTACATCTTCTACGCACTTCCTGATGAAACACGTTACAGTAACTGAGTATGCCTCTATGTCGTCATCAGACGCTGCCCGGAACATGTCCCAGTCCACGTGATCAAAACAGTCCTGTAGTATAGTGTCTGATTGGTCCGACCAGCATTGAATTGTCCTGAGGGCGGGTGCTTCCCGTTTCAGTTTCTGCCTATAAGCAGGCAGGAGCAGAATGGAAGAGTGATCCGATTTGCCGAAAGGTGGGCGGGGGAGGGATTTGTAGGCGTCCCGGAAAGGAGAGTAGCCGTAACTGGCTTGTTCAGTGTTTCCAGATTTAAAAGCAGATGTCCGCGCTGACAAGGCTGCTCGAACATTGCTATTAATCCACGGTTTTTGGTTGGCATAGATGCGGAATGTTTTTGTCGGCACTACATCTTCTAGGCACTTCCTGATGAGACACGTTACAGTATCTGAGTATGCCTCTATGTCGTCATCAGACGCTGCCCGGAACATGTCCCAGTCCACGTGATCAAAACAGTCCTGTAGCATAGCGTCTGATTGGTCCGACCAGCATTGAATTGTCCTGAGGGCGGGTGCTTCCCGTTTCAGTTTCTGCCTATAAGCAGGCAGGAGCATAATGGAAGAGTGATCCGATTTGCCGAAAGGTAGGTGGGGGAGGGATTTGTAGGCGTCCCGGAAAGGAGAGTAGCAGTGGTCCAGTGCACGATCACCACGTGTGTTGATGGTGATGTGTTGAAAATATTTTGGAGTTATTGTTCTGAAGTTGGCTTTGTTAAAGTCCCCCGTAACAATAAACACTGCATCTGGGTACGCGGTTTCCTGCTCACTTATATTTCCATACAGTTCCTTGAGTGCCTGGTCTGTGTTGGCTTGAGGGGGAATGTAAACAGCTGTGATTATGATCGCTGTAAATTCCCTCGGTAGCCAGAATGGTCGACACAGAAGCATATGAAATTCCAGATCAGGGGAGCAGAAGGATTTAATACAGTGTAGGTTCCTCTTATCACACCACGAGCTGTTGATGAAGAAACAAACGCCCCCACCTCTGCTTTTCCCTGTGAGCTCTTTTGTTCTGTCCGAGCGGTGCATGGAGAACCCCGTAAGCTCGATGGCTGAGTCTGGAACCTCTGCAGACATCCAGGTTTCTGTGAGGCAAATAATGCAGCAGTCCCTTGTTTCTCGTTGGTATGAGATGCTTGCCCGCAGTTCACAGAGTTTGTTTTCCAGTGACTGAACGTTAGCCAGCAAAATGGTTGGGAGAGGAGGTCGGAGGGGACGACGTCTGATTCTGACAAGGACACCGGCTCTCTTCCCCCTTTTCCGGCGGCGTTTCCTCGGTCGCGACCGTGCGGCCCAGACAAAGGGCTCTGATGCGGTGTCTGTAAACAGAGCGCCGGCGTTCAAGAACTCAAAGTCCGGTTTGCGTTGCGCGACGTAGGAACCAATGTTTAAAAGCGTGTGTCTATCGTAGACAGTTATACTAACAACATCCAACACGTAGAACAACAAAATAACAAGTAAAACAAACGAAAAACTGCAGAGTTTTCTCGGAGCTCGCAACACGGCTGCCATGCTAATTTATTCCTGTGTTGCAAAGCTGAATTTTCAGTAGCCATTACTCCAATCTTTGCTGCTCATGAAACAATTAAAAAAAAAAAAAAAAAAAAAAAAAAAAAAAAAAAAAAAAACTGCAGAGTTTACTCGGAGCTCGCAACACGGCTGCCATGCTCGGCGCCATCTTGGAACATCAACATATCAAATATAACATCAAATATAACTATATAAAATAAATTATTAATAGTGATAATATTATTGCACTTTTAGTTTTTTTCAATAAAATAATAAACTAAATAATAAAGTGTGATAATACTATTTTATTTTAAAATAAAAAGGGAGTATTAAATACAAATACAATTATTTTATAGTAAACTTAAAAATAAAATGCTAATATTTTTATTATT
>NW_015660887.1:154132-156920 GCF_001515625.1 Sinocyclocheilus rhinocerous
TATACAGTACAGTTTGTCGATCTAAAATGGTAATTGTGCATTAACAGCTGTCAAACATGGCTGCTTTTCCCAAAAGCATCGTAAGCCTAAGTTGGTCGTAGCTCCATAGGTGTCAATGGGTCTACGATGTACTTAGGCTTACGATGATTTTGGGAAACACAGCCCCTGTCGGTACACAAACGCGCGCTCTGAACTCATTTACACATCGCATTCCTTATTTTGGTCACACATGCGGACCTGCGGACCACTTATGTGCACCCCTGGTTATTAAGCATCAGATTGTTACTACCGATCCAATTCCTGTAAGAAAGAAGGCATATCCTGTGCCAATGAGTAAACAGCAATTCATTGATGACAAAGTAGCATCTATGATAGCAAGAGGGATTGTAAGACCATCCACGTCTCCGTAGGATGCTCCTGTGGTTCTAGTACCCAAAAAGGACGGTAGCATGAGGTTCTGTGTGGATTACCGAGCTTTGAATGCTAAAACCCACTTAGATGGATTTCTTATGCCTCAGATCCAGGATATTCTTGCATCCATGTATGGAGCAAGTGTCTTCAGCACTTTGGATCTTCGTAGTGGGTATTGGCAGGTCAATATGGATGACTGCAGCATCCAGAAGACGGCTTTTATAACCAAGAAAGGCCAATATGAGTTTCTTCGTTTACCGTTTGGCCTAAAAAATGCCGCTGCCACTTTTCAAAGGTTGATGTTTAGAGTGTTACAAGACTTGATCGGCCAGTGCTGTTTAATTTATATTGATGATATAGTTATTTACTCCAAAGATGTTCAAGCTTAATACCTTAAACAGGTATTTGTCAAGCTAGAGTCTGCAGGTTTGACCCTTAGCTTAGAGAAGTGCAGCTTCCTTAACACTAGAACCACCACGGGGTAAATTTTACCCGTGGCTGTTTTTCAAATGTACATAACAGATTTAAAATAAAACATTCAAGTCTCCCAGTCATTGACTTTTACTAAAATTATGTAATTTACAATTCAATGTTGTTAAAAATTATTTAGATAAAACCAGATAAAAAAACGGGGCATTTATACCTAAATATATTGATTAATGACATTGTATTATAATATTAAATCACCCAAATATTTAGGCTACTACCTTCTAATTTCCATTGTGAGTGCAGACTTTTTTTTTTTTTTAGCTTAGGCTACTGACCATTATGAATTAGTGTAGCCTGCATTAAAAAGTCTTGAACATAAAACAACAGGATAAAAATATAGTTGATGACTAGACATAATCATTTCATGACGTATACAGGGACCTCTGGCGGTTCTAGTGTTAAAAGATCACTTTCCTTTCTGGGACGTCATTTCTGGGGCAGGAATCAGAACTGAGACAGCCAAAGTTGACGCTGTTAGTAAAGTTCCACCCCCCAAGAATGTGAAAGAAGTGCAACAGTTTTTGGGTCTTGCTGGGTGGTATCTTCGATTCATTCCTCGATTTTCAGAGCGTGCAGCCCCTCTACATGAACTTAAGAAGAAGAATGCATCCTGCGATTGGGCTCCTGAATGTCAACAGTCTTTTGGAGACTTAAAAAATGCTTTGAAAAAAAGCTCCAGTGTTGATGCCCCCAGACTTCAACCAAACTTTCACGGTGCAAACGGATGCAAGCGACACAGGCTTAACTCAAAAAAACTGTGAAGGAGAACACGTAATAGCTTATGCATCTCGCCTCTTACAAGGTTCTGAAAAATCATATGCTGCAGCTGTAAAGGAATGCCTTGCTGTAGTGTGGGCTGTGGAAAAATGGTGACAATATCTAGAGGGTCGACATTTTGAAGTAGTCACTGATAGTTCTGCACTCACTTGGGTGTTCAATCATCCTCGACCAACTTCTCGTCTTACAAGGTGGGCCATCCATCTACAAGGATTTCATTTTATTGTACTACACCGTAAAGGAAGGTGCAATATTGTACCTGACACCATGTCTCGTAGTATTGCTGAAGAACAGTCTTCTGCTCAAGTTGCAATGTACCAAGCCAAGGAAATGGGAGGCGACTTACCCATTAGTTGGGAAGAGATTGGAGAGCATCAAAAGGCTGATGCATCACTTGAATCTTTGTGGGATGCTGCTAAAACTAAACCTGTAGACCCCAACCATATTCATTATACCATGTAATGGCTATCTGTTTAGATGCATACCCAATTCTCATGAGCGTCAGTCCTTACAAGTAGTTGCACCAGCTCCTCTAAGGGGTGCAATATGCCCACGATAATCCCTTAAGCGGGCATTTGGGCCGAATGAAGACTCTGCGCCGATTACTCAATGTGGTTTATTGGCCAACGATTCGTAAAGACTCCTGGGATTATTGTAAACAATGCCACCATATATGCCAGCAATACAAGCTGCGAATAACCAAGTTGTCAGGTCATTTGCAATACACTCCAGTTGTACACTCTAAAAAAATATGGCTCTTTAAATGTTCTTTACATGCAGTAATGGTTTTATTTAGAACCATAGCATTCTGAAGAACCCTTTTATGCTGAAATGGTTCTTTGTGTTAGAGTTTAGGGTTCTTTGTTCCCGCCCTTTTGTTTTTCAAATCTGTAACTGACAAAGCTCATCATTACTGATTTTCTGGAGTTCAGTGATCCAACTACACAGACTGTCAACACACTCTCAACAGGTAAATGATTTCATTCTTAAATTTAAATACAAATTTAACTTTAAAAATGTAACTGCTTCCAAACAAACATGTTTTTTTCTTTTTTTTTTTTTTTGGACTTTATATCACTTTTTTTTTTTAAGATTGTGAAGAGCTCACATA
>NW_015660887.1:157016-160701 GCF_001515625.1 Sinocyclocheilus rhinocerous
GTAAGTAAAAGAGACAATGAATTTATAATTCATATTGTTAGATGTTTTAATTATTACTTTATGTATAAACATACCCAGTCACAAAAAAAACTTTTAAAAAAACTAAGAGATTTAAGATTATGAAGGGCTCACATACTGTCCATTTTTGCTTTTAGCCTTCATAAACATAATTGTTTTTACATAAACACACTGTAACTCTAAACTCAATTGTGTATTTCAGATGTATCACATCCTACAACCTCATCATCTGCAGAACAAAATCGCCACTTAATCACACCAAAATGATGGACTTAAAGACATCATATTGATTGGATTGTGATTGTTTTTGTTTCACTGAGTGTAGAGCCTGGTTACATGCTTGGTATTGACTTGATGGGGCCATTCCCAAAAAGTCTTAAACAGAACGAGTATTTGTTGGTCATTGTGGACTACTGCAGTAAGTGGGTTGAACTATTCCCCAATAAGATCAGCAAAAGCCCCTTTAATCGCTGAGATCCTCATAAGAGAAATCTTTACTCGCTGGGGGACACCTGCTTACTTGGTTTCAGATTGTGGTCCTCAATTTACTTCTCAACTGATAAACATCACATGCAAAAAATGGGGAGTGACCCAGAAACTTACCACATCATACCATCCACAGACTAACTTCACTGAAATAATTAACAAAACTCTCAAGACCATGATTGCCTCATTTCTCAAGGAGCATCATAGGCATTGGGACAGATGGATCTCTGAGTTCCGTTTTGCAATTAACTCTGCTTGGCAAGAAAGCACAGCCTACACTCCAGCTGAGATTGCACTCGGGCGTAAGCTCAAGGGTCCTTTGGAGCATCTGGCACAACGACCTCCTGACCCAGACAAAGAAGCTTATGATGCTACTGAATGCACACAAGCTCTGTTCGAAAGAGTTAGAGAAAATGTTGTACGGGCTCAAACCAGTCAAGAAATGTACTACAACCGGAGGAGGAGACATGAGTCCTTTCAACCAGGGGATTTAGTGTGGGTACAAGCTCATCCTCTATCTCGTGCTGACAATGCATTTATGGCCAAGTTAGCTGCAAAGTGGAGAGGTCCTGCAAATATTATCAAGCAGCTCAACAAAGTAAACTATGTAGTTGCAATGGTAGACCATCCTGATCAATGTGATACTTACCATGTAGAAAAATTTAAACGGTTTTATGGTACGTTTCCACCTTCTACTGAGAGAGGGGGTGTGTAACAGTTACCACTGTTCCTTTTGTAGCTCCCCTCCCTGTCACTAGGGGGAGTTGGGGAAGGTAACCATTCTAGCTCACCCTTTTATAAGGGAGTGAGTAAAATTGTAGCCATGTGCTTTGGCAGGGCTAGGAGTTCATCTTTGTTCAAGCCATTGTATGGGCCATATTTTCAGGAACATCATTATTCTTTCAGCTCAATGTAAGTGATGTTTTTGTTGGATGAATTGTGTATATATGTATATGGAATGTTTCATGTTTGGTCTGATTATTTAATTTTGTTTGTATACAGAGGGTTTTCTTTTGTAGGTGTTTGGGCTGTGCCAACCATCAACCATGAGTATTGAAAAGAGTAAGGGCTATTGCATCCTGAGTACTCGTTTGGACTTATTATTCTTGGGATATTCCTTGATGCTTGTTCTGGAATGGGAAATTGATTCTTAATATTGACTTTAACCACTGTGAGCTCCATCATTACTGTTCATCTCTTTGCATTCTCTACTCCTTTAAGAGAAGTGTTATAAGGTAGTGTGGTTTTATGTCTGTATGTGGTCAGGTTCAATTGTTTTTTTTTGTTTGTTTTTTTTTTTTGTTGTTTTTTTTTTTTTTTTTTTTTTTTTTTTTTTTTTTTTTTTTTGTTTGTTTTTTCTTTTCTATTTTTTATATTGTAATGGGGTTAAAAACTTTAAAATACAGTTCGTGTATGATCTCCCTCAGATTTTGTGTGACTCTGGTTGTTTTATCATAGCTGGTGTTACAATAGAAACAGTTACATTATTTCTTTCACAGAATGACCGACTGAACGTTAACCAATCAGGTTTCAGCAGCGGCCATTCAACTGAGACTGCTTTACTGTCAGTCAGTATAGCCCTGCAGAGTGTGAAAGCTGATTCCAAATCATCAGTTATTTTTCTGCTGGATCTATCTGCCACTTTTGACACTGTGAATCATCAGATTCTCCTGTCTACCACCACATGATCTGCACTCCACTGGTTTGAATCTTATTTCACTGGTAGGTCTTTCAGGGTTTCCTGGGGAGGAGAAGTACCCAAAGAACATCAACTGGTCACAGGGTTTCCTCAGGGATCAGTTATTGGACCCCTCCTCTTCACCATATACACTACATCTCTGGGACCCATTATAAAAGTACATGGTTTCTCCTACCATTGCTATACTGTTGACACACAGTTCTATCATTGATTTCAACCAGACAATCCAATAGTAGCTGCATGGATCTCAGGCTGCCTGGCAAACATCTCGGCATGGATGAAGGAACATCACCTGCAGCTCAACCTGGCAAAGACTGAGCTTCTCGTTTTCCCTGACACTCCGACTCTACAGCATGATTTCATCATCCTGCTAGGTTTATCAAAAATTATTCTTTGGTGACCAGCTGACCTTCAAGGACCATATTGTAAAGACATCTCGATCATGCAGGTTTGCATTGCACAACATCAGAAGGATCAGGCCCTTCCAAACAACTTCTTGCCCAGGCCCTTGTCATTTCTAGGCTGAACTATTGCAATGCTCTTCTGGCTGAACTTCCATCATTAGGGCCTTTCGCACCGCAGGAACCTTTTCATAGTACCAGAACTAATTGTGGAACTACCCACGTTTTGGCGTTTTCGCACCGCCGGAACTGGGTGCGATTTTAGTACCGGACTGCCTTTTTCGAGAACCAAATTAGCTCCTACTCCAGATATGTACATTAATTGACAGTCACCACTGATAAGCTACCACTAAATATTGTAGAAACTTAATTTGCTGTAAAGTTGCTTTGCAATGATTTGTATCGTGAAAAGTGCTGTACAAATAAACTTGACTTGACTTGACTGTCTTTTGAAAGTAATTAGTTACATTACAATATTACTGTCTAAATTATAATGCGTTACACTACTTTTGAGTTACTTTCACCAAAATATCCCCCCCCCACACGGTGTCACTTTCATTAACATTGAAAAATAAACATTAAAAACCAAAAATAATAATAATAATAATAATAATAAAAATGGCCTAATATGTGGCCAAACAATTTATATTATGGGGGAGGGGTCAAGCAACACGCAAACTGTGCACAAGAATTATGCCGGTGAACGTCAGTCAATTCACTAGGAAGTGAAAGTAAAAAACTGAGGGAGCTTTCTAATGCTGCATAAACGGCGCATATTCTCGGAGACAAAATTACTTCAACAGACTGATGACGGTATATATCTGTCTTAAATTATTCCCTTAATATTTCTCTTGTGGCTAACTTTTTAAAAACATTTTCAATGAGGAGTAAGCTAATTGTAATTATCCTCACAGCACGTCATGCGGTTTTTGATGTGTTGTTTTGACAATATCTCTGGTTATCGTCGACACATGATAGCTGTCACGAATCTGGTCCATGAACTTCCATCTGCTAGCCATCAGAGGTCACCCTTTCGATTTTCATTGACTCTTGCACTACACACTGTTGCATATCACCCCGG
>NW_015660888.1:0-15000 GCF_001515625.1 Sinocyclocheilus rhinocerous
ATGCACTTGGTGTGTTGTTGTTATTATTATTATTAATTTTGAGCTGCTTGTAATTGCATATAGTGCTCTTTATTAATGCAGTAGTTAATTAGTATGTAATATGGACACCATAAAATGAAACTTTTTGACTGAAACTTTCACATTGAAATCTGACTTTCGTTTGCAAACTTTCATATCTTGTAAAATCTCAGCAGAGTTTGAAACAGGGGACATAATGTGATGTTATTAGATTAATTTTCTCATGTGAAAACCCAGAGAAGCTGCAAACTTAACTAAAGTTATTATTTGCTTAATTTATTTTGCAGTTTAATCTTGATGTCTGAGAAGAAACAGTGGAGATATTAAAGCATTTCATTTCATTTGATGTTATTTTTAACCTGTGAGCATACTTTACAGTTTTACTTTACATCACAGTTTACAGCTACAGTATAAGAACAAAAATCTAATAAAATATCTGTGAATACTGATCGGATGCAGAAATGTGTGTGTGTGAACCTAGTTAACTATATTTTGGGAATTAATTTATACCCAGAAGTGAGCTAAATGTGACAAAACCTCCTTTTGGGTATATGCTTAATTGTTAAAAAAGTCAAAAAATATAGTAAATAAAGTTTATTTTATAGATGCAGAAAGTTGCTGTTCTGTTTTTTTAACTAGCTGTATATAAAAACAGCAGAAGTCTATAGAAAGTCCTCAATTAGATTAGTGTGTGTTTGGTGTTTGATATTGTAAATGCATGAGAAAAAAAAAACAGACAATAATGTGCATATAAGGATATGCTTATTAAATGTCTTTTAAATACTGATCAGGTAGTGTGTGTGTGTGTGTGTATTTTAAGTAACACATTGCTGATTCAGGATGGTATTGCAGAGTCTGTTGTGTTTCAGGCATGACTAGTTATCAGGGGCCCTGACCACTTAGAGGACAACACACACACACACACACACACACACATATATATTAGATTTCAAGACATTAATATAATTGTACAAATATTTTATAGAATATAATTCTTTTAATAGTTTAAAAAATATGTGTGTAAATGAGATTTGCATTCTGGTGTCCTATTTTTTGAAACTAGGTTCTAACAATTAGAATAAAATGTTAAGTAATGTAAAACAATATTTTACAATTTTAAGATTTTTAAGAACATTTACGTACCCCAAATAATGCAAATAATCTAAAAAAAGAGAGAGAAAAAACTTTATGTGAGGGAAAAAAAGTATTATTATTCTAACACCATTACAAATGTCTCCAAAGTTTTCACACTTTGTTATGTTGAAATAGGGGAAGTATTGGGAGTGTGAAATCTTTGTCTTCGAGGGGCGAACCCTTCCCGCTTCCAGACATCAGCGTACCTCCACAAGCCCTGTGAAGAAAAACACAGCAGCCGCAGGGAGAGAGACAGAGTGAGACGCAGCCGACGTTTCCAGTTCAGAAAAGTGCGCTGTGCTCCCCTGAGAGTCTGTCTCATCTCTATGATGGCCAATAATAGCCCATTGTAGTCAAACGCTCCTTTTCCTCCTCGCGACAGAATGAGGACGCCTTATTTACAGAGGACAGGCCAGTACTAGCAGAACAGCCCCTCTCCCCACACGGAAATACTGCTGACAGAGAGAGACACAGAGAGAGAGAGAGAGAGAGTCAGTGAGCACTTTTCCAGTAAAATCTTGGCTTTCTCCTTCTCCTTTATATTTATAGTTGCGTTTAGGAACATTGGGACCTGTGACTGGATCTGCCACACCTTCTCAAACCCGACCAAACGCTGCTCTTCCACTTCTGAAGCCTCACCATCAGCGGCCACACTCACGGTTCTGTGTCTTATGTGCTCTACAAACAAATACACAAGTTTGAAAATTACTATCACGACTATATATTACTAACACAGCCAGTAGCCAGAAATCACTGTAAATCGAAACTAAATGCTTGCTTAATTTCTCACTTGGCAATTTGTTCACTTGTAGATACAAGAGATAAAAGTTGTTTTACACTTTATTTTACAGTGTTCTTGTTACAGTGTAATTGTATTTAAGTACCGAGTAATATTAATAACCCACATGTACTTTCTATGGTTAGGATTCAGGTTTGTTTTAGGGCTATTGCATGCATTTACACTCTAAAAAATGCTGGGTTAAATACAACCCAGTGCTGGGTAAAATAGGGACAAACCCAGCAATTGGGTTGTTTGACCCAGCGGTTGGGTTACTACCCAGAAGGTTGGGTTAAACATTTATTCAAACCGCTGGGTCAAAACAGCCCAATTGCTGGGTTTGTCCCTATTTTACCCAGCACTGGGTTGTATTTAACCCAGCATTTTTTAGAGTGTAGCCTACTACATGTAGTTAGGTCTACTCTAGTTGCTAAAAAGAGTATTGCCGGTCATAATTGCTTACTTATTTTTTTAGGTTTTTAATTTTTAATGTATATTTAGACATGATCAAACACTAGATTTTAAGTTTTTGATTTTTTTAAATGTTAAATTAAAAAAGGTTACTTACATCCCAGCGTTATTTTTTATGATATTCACATAAGCAACAACGTGTCCCCTCGGTTTTAATGAGCATGACGCCTCTGATCTCAGGAACAGAAAACTGTCTAAATTTCTGTTGAAAAATGATCTGTTGTGATTGATTTGTTTTGGTTTGAGTTCACAGAGTCACAAATATTGTATTTGTAAAAACTACAAGAGTTTTTATTTTTATTTATTTTTTATTAACCCCATATTTTCCACTCAAATTATTTTAATACGTTCCTCAGACCTAATATTTCTGTAATATTACTGAAGTTCTATCCCTGTATATATAATGATTTTATAATAATAATGCATAATCATATTGTTAACAACTAACTAAAAATTGTAAAAACAAATTACATTTTTTTACTAACATGTTGTTCCAAACCCATATTTCTTTCTTTCTTTTTTCAAATTCTCTTCATACAGTGCAAGTAAACAGTAACTGAATCTCTAACTAACATTTCCCTTCACGGACGTATGAAAGTCATATGGATTTGGAACAACATGAGGGTGAATTTTAATTTTTGAGTGAAATAGCCCTTTAATCCTCTTAAAATGTATAAAATATAAACTTATTATTAAAAAATATATATAGTTAATTTGTGTGCTTGTGCTTTCTTAAAGCAAATTACACTTATTTTTTATTATGTAATGCAATGGCATTCATACATTTGTAGGTGTGGATTTTGGGGCCTCCATAGAAATAATCATCTCATAGTATAATGCACCTGGATACTTGGGAGTCATTCCCCACCTGTCCGGCACTCATGAAATAAATATTTGAATATTAAATACATCACCTTAGAGGACTTAATTGTCCTCTGTCCTAGACATGTGTGAACTCAAACTCTCTCCTGTGAGTGTCCTACCCTAACCCATAATTCATTCCAAACCTTTGAAAAAACAGGTTAAACCTGATCTAAAAAAGCAAGAATGTCAGTTAAAAGCCAAAACAGACACACCACCTCACATGCTTTACAGGACAGAAAGACATACCAAAATAAACAGACGGAAACATACTTAATACAAATCCAAGCGCATGAAATGATACGATTACATGTACGCTTCCTTACCGGATTTAGTTTATTGTCATAACTTAACCTTGCTATATTATAAGCCTAGTGGACATTAAAATTGGTGGAAAGATCTATAGATTTTTAGGTTCTTTTTGACTTGCAAGCAACCTCCTAGCAGCCACATAGAACACCAGGACAACTGAATATCATCATGATAAAGACCACTCTGAAAGCCTTAGAAACTGTAAAGAATCCAACTATAACACCTTTACGGTGACAAGTTTTTGTTGTTGTTGTTTTGATGTTTTTATTTTATTTTATTAAATGTTAAGACCTAGCTTTATGGTACATTCACACTGGCAGAATGTTGTAAAAGCAGCAATTAGTTCCAGATCTTCCCTTCCTTTTATTCAGATGTAAAGGGTTATTTGCTGGTTTATAATGAAGCCCTAGGGACATTTATGTATCCAGTGCCACACCAAGAAATTATGCTCCACAGATTGTTTATTTTTCATACAATAATTTATACCTGAGGTAAGAATAGTTTACAAAAAGAAATTAGCAAAAGGTGGTTTTTAAAAAAATTTTTTATAGGAGAACATGAAAAGACGGGAAAGTCGATCTATTATCACATTAATTATTATTGATGCACTAAATGATACAGTAAATACCATTTGTTTGTGTAAACATTAGTTCAACAATTATACGTGATGTCAGATGAGTAAAGCGGGTTGAGGGCAGACGTTTCAGAAGGATTTCCATCTGATGGCTGAGAAAACGGTGTGGATGACATACAGCAAAGTGGTGAAAAAGGAAAACACCTGAAATTAAAAAGACATAAAAAGTCACCATACTTCAACAAGTAAAATGGGCAGCTGCTAGTTTAAAATGGCTTTTATTGGTGTAATCTAATGTAGTCAAGTTGATTTAATTATATGAAATCAGTTAATAAAACAATTGTTTTATTTGTTACCACATGAATCACATTTAGGTTACCTAAAAAGACATGTTTTTTATGATTTTTTACTATACGGACTCACCACAGCAGCTACATCCAGCTTGTAAGTAAGTGTGTCTTTTAAAGATCCTTGACTGAAAATAATGGTTACAAAAGCTAGAAGCACAGAAGCACTGAGATAGAGCAGCGCTGCAAATCCATGGTATGCTACATCCTGCAGAGAGAAAAGAAAATATACAAGAAAATAAGAAAATGTTCATTAGGAGAGAGGAATTAACAGATAGAAAGAGAAGTAGTTGAAGTAAAAAGAGAAGGTGGAAAGGGAATAGACAAAGAGAGAGATTATGAACTCACCGCGCTTGCCCAATAGCTTCTGTTTTGATGACACCCACAGGCAAAGACCAGCAACCAGAGGAATGTCATGATGAAACAGAAAATTGCCACAGAGATCACGTATGCCTGGGGATTGATGAACGTAGGATCGATTAACGTAGATGCAACCAGGCTCAACATCAGACCACCAAAGACCTGAGAGATGAACATAATGAAAGAAAATTTCACTTACAGAATCCCTCTTTATTCCTGAAGTTACAGAGCTATTATATACATTTTGCAAATTTTGAACACAGAAAAAGTTACATAGTGCTGCTTTAAAACCAAAAGCCTAATATTTTGATTTCATGTTTTTTTTTAAAGAGTATAATGAACATGATTAACACTTGCACACGTAATATTCTGTGTTGCAATTAGTAACTAAAATTAAAACAAATACATAAAAAAAAAAATATATATATATAAATATTAGATTAAAAAAACACTTAAATGAAAATTAAAAAAGTTTAAGTTTAAGAACTAAAAGTACTACAACTAAAACAAAATAAAAGAAACCTCTGAAATTAAAAACAAATTAGCTATAAAAAGCTAAATGGAAAAATATATGTTAAAAAATAAAATAATAAAAAATAAATAATAAAAGAGCCAAAAGCACATAAAACATAAGCTAAAATGAAAATGAAAACTGATAATACAAAATTATTAAAAAACTAATTAAAAATCTAAAAAATTCTATAATTGTACATCAATAATAGTAAAATAACAGGTAATAATGTTATAATACATTATATTTGAATGTATTATGTTTTAATACATTATATGTCTAACACTGCAAAGGAAAGTATTATTATATATTATGGTTGTCAAATCGATTAATCGTGATTAATCGCATCCAAAATAAAAGTTTGTGTTTACATAATATGTGTGTATATCATATATAAATATAAATATAAATATATACATGTTTGAGTGTGTATATACATATACATATACACAGTACACACACATATATAATGTAAACACAACATTTTATTTTGGATGCAATTAATCACGATTAATCGATCTGACAGCCCTATTATATATTAGTATAAAGTATTTATGTATAAAATGCATAATTCAAGATTCAAGTCAGGTGATGCTGAAACATCTTTAAACAATAATATTCTCTCAATATTAGATTAATAGTGATAACCAAAGGTAGAGGAAGTGTGTATTTAGTGTGTGTGCTTGTCTGTGAGTGAGTATTAGAGCAGAGAGGGCGCTCCATTATCCCAACATCCCCTAATCATTACACTCACCCTGCATATTATTAAGGGGAAATGTTGCATCACACACACACACACACACACACACACACACACACACACACTCACACACACACACACACACACACACACACACACACTCACACAGCTTGCTGGAGCTGGGATTTGTGGGAAATAAGTCACATCCTAAATTGCCTGGGTAGCCATCTTTGATGGTGCCCTGCTGTTTTCCTCCTCTCATAATCCCAGTGGTTCCTCAATTTAGAGAGGCTCTCGTGAACCTGTCCCTCGCACAAACACACTATAATGGCTAATTATGGAGTGTGTGAGGATATCGAGCCGTCTGGCTCTTTTGACATCACTGTCACAGGCGGAGGGGTCACGGTGAGTGGCAGGTCGCGGGACGTCAGGGGTTTATCTGTCTCTCTGATCTGTTACACTCTCTCAGCACTACTTAAGTGGATTCGCAAAACCTCTTGCTATCAAAAGCACAGCTCAAGCCTGACTGAAGAGATGAAAGTACAGTTTAAAGATCATCATGCAGTATTTTATCTCCTACAATCGCTCAAACATTAAAGGCCCTTTCACTGGACTCATGACAGAGCTTCAGCATGACAGCCAACATTTTTGGCCTCTGAATGTATCTTTGCCACCTTGTTTTCAATTGCCAGCACCTTACAAAAAATCAGATGTTATGAACATTGTTTTATAATCACTGCCACTTCATAGACTTCTATGCATTGCAGAAAGCCAGAAGAAGAAGAAGATGAAGAAGAAGAAGAGCCTCATGAAGAGCCTTAACAGCCAGAAAATTACTTTAAAAGATTTTAAAAGATTACTTTAAAATCTTCAAAAGATTTTAACTGTCGTTTGGCAGTTAGTCAAACATCAACTATCTGAAAGACTTTTTAAACAGAACATTAGGAATGCACCAATATGGAAGTTTTGGCCATAATAATAATAATAATAATAATAATAATAAAACAATTTAAAAACAGGTAAAACTGCAGAAAACAATCTTTCTAATCCTACAATCAAAAAAAAAAAAAAAAGAAGCTTATACATGCTTATGGGCAATTTTCTTTTATAAAAGTTAAAAGGAAAATATAGTTTCACAAATATAAAAAAAGAATTAATCAAATTTTTGAGTGCCATGAAAAATAAAATCTTAGTCTAAAAATGTAAACATTTTATTTTATTTGTGTTTTGTATAGGTAGGCCAACTCGAAATAATATGCCGTCCCATGATATTTCGGAGACAAAATTCATATTTAGTAAATAGATTGGCCTATTTTACTTAAATGGACAGTACATATAACATTAAACATTCCCATTTAAGGCTGATACCGATATGACTGACCAATATAGTGTGCATCGATACATAACATCATCAAAAAAGTATACTTTTTGATACGGATCCTGAATGGAAACTTCTTGATTAATGTACTGTTGCTATAGTAACCTTATCATATTAACATGTAGTTTGTTTGCAAGCATCTACGCTACCATTCAAAAGTTTGAAGTTGGTATGACTTTTAATGTTTTTGAAAGAAAAACATCTCTTATTCTTACCAAGGGTGCATTTATTTCATTAAAAATAATACAGTAAAAACAGCACTAATGTGAAATATAATTACAATTTATTCTCTCTCTCTAATGTATTCCTGCGATACAAAATATTCAGTGTCACATGATCCTTCAGAGATCATTCTAATATACTGCATTTGCTGCTCAAGAAACATTTCTGATTATTATTAGTGTTGAAATCAGTTGTGCTGCTTCATATTTTTGCGGAAACTTTTTTTTTTAATGGTTCCTTGAGGAATATAAAGTTTAAAAGAACAGCATTTATTTGAAGCAGAAATATTTTGTGACATCAAAAACGTCTTTACTGTCCCTTTTAAACTATTTAACGCATCCTTGCTAAATACATAATTCATTTATTATATATATATGAAAAAAAAACAAAGAAAAACTCTTACTAATCCTAAACTTTTGAATGGTAGTGTATTTGACACCATGTGGATTTATGTGCTAACATGTAGCCTAACTTTTGTGGTTACTCCATGCTGTAAACATTCCTTCATGTAGCATGTGGAAATACTTTATAAAACCCCTTTAAAACCCTTTGTTTTGACTTCCTTTGGAGTTCAAACCTGATTGGTGGGTCAGACCCCCAACCCCACTTTAATTTACACCCTGCCCACGACTCCTGAAAGACCCTTTATCAGCGCTCCCAGCTGGAGACATACGTATGAGAAGAAGGAGGAGAATAAAAGAAGGAAAAGACAGAAGAACTGACAGAGGCATAAACATCATTCACTCACTCTCTCTGAATGTATGGTCAGGGAGAAGTGAGGAGACGAGAGAAGAAGAAGAGAAAGTGTTGTTTGGCAGTCCATCATTCTGTCAGGTAGGTATGTGAGAGCTCGCCTCAGGTAGATGTGCTGTCAGGTAGCGGACGGGTATTAACCTCTCCGAAAGCCAGACAAAGACCAATCGGACGCACGTTAAACACGAGAGACGTTAGCTGGGAGGGCACACTCACCCAAAAAAAAAAAAAGATAATGACTTAGGCTTTGCAGAGGTGAGCATTCCTGCACCTGTGAGGCTCACACTGGTCTAATACTTCCCAGGTGTGTGTGTGTGTGTGTGAATCCCTATGGATTCATCCAAGGAAGCAAAAGTGCAGTCAGACCAGAACACTCAAACAATGACTGTAACTTTGTACAGAATCTTGGGACTTTACGTACACAAAATGTGTAACACCTGTTACTGTTGAAAACTGTCTGGCTCTGTGTGTCAGAGTAGTGGCATAGTGAGCCTTAAAGGAATAGTTCAACCAAAACGAAAACTCCATTGATAGTATGCAACCAAAACTTTCAATCTTCAAAAAGATCATAAGGACGTTGTTATTGATGTGAATCAAGTGGTTTAATCCAAGTCTTTTGAATGAACAGATTTAATTTAGGCTTTTATTCACATATCAATATTGATCAATGCTAAACTAAACTCTGCATGAAAGTGGATCTCGAGGGCCAGAGTTGCCCAGACAAAAATAGTCATGGATAATTCTGACTAAAATAAGACTAAAATGCTCAGACTTTTAGTTGACTGAAACTTGACTAGACTAAAAAGAGTATGAACGTGACTAAAACTAATAAAAACTAAAATGACAGCTTCACACAAAGACTAGACTAAAACTAAAATTAAAACAGGCCGCCAAAAATGACACTAGTCTCAACGAAACAAAACAAAACAAAAAACAAAACAAATTACACGCGAGTTTAAGCATTCAGCACCCAGATGAAAAAAGTTCTAAAACAAACAAACAAAAAACTAAACAAAACAAATTACATGTGAGTTTTAGCATTCAGCAGCCAGATGAGAAAAATATCTCAATGAAACAAAACAAAAAACAAAACATTTTACATGTGAGTTTTAGCATTCAGCAGCCAGATGAGAAAAATATCTCAATGAAACAAAACAAAAAACAAAACATTTTACATGTGAGTTTTAGCATTCAGCAGCCAGATGAGAAAAATATCTCAATGAAACAAAACAAAAAACAAAACATTTTACATGTGAGTTTTAGCATTCAGCAGCCAGATGAGAAAAATATCTCAATGAAACAAAACAAAAAACAAAACATTTCACATGTAAGTTTTAGCATTCAGCAGCCAGATGAGAAAAATGTCTCAATGAAACAAAACAAAACACAAAACATTTTACATGTGAGTTTTAGCATTCAGCAGAAACAAAACAAAACAACACAAAACAAAACAAAACATTTAGTCATTTCAACCATTCAGCAGCCAGATGAAAAAGTTTTAAAACAAAACAATTTTTTTACATGTAAGTTTTAGCATTCAGCAGCCAGATGAGAAAAATGTCTCAATGAAACAAAACAAAACAAAAAACAAAACATTTTACATGTAAGTTTTAGCATTCAGCAGCTAGATGAGAAAAACGTCTCAACAAAACAAAACAAAAAACAAAAATTTTACATGTGAGTTTTAGAATTCAGCAGAAACAAAACAAAACAAAACAAAACAAAACATTTAGTCATTTCAACCATTCAGCAGCCAGATGAAAAAAGTTCTAAAACAAAACAAAACAAATTACATGCGAGTTTCAGCATTCAGCAGTCAGATGAAAAAAGTTCTAAAACAAAACAAAACAAAACAAATTACATGTGAGTTTTAGCATTCAGCAGCTAGATGAGAAAAACGTCTCAACAAAAAACAAAACATTTTACATGTGAGTTTTAGCATTCAGCAGAAACAAAACAAAACAAAACAAAACAAAACATTTAATTTAGTCATTTCAACCATTCAGCAGCCAGATGAAAAAGTTTTAAAACAAAACAATTTTTTTACATGTAAGTTTTAGCATTCAGCAGCCAGATGAGAAAAATATCTCAATGAAACAAAACAAAACACAAAACATTTTACATGTGCAGCAGGTAGATGAGAAAAACGTCTCAACACAAAACATTTTACATGTGAGTTTTAGCATTGCATTCAGCAGAAACAAAACAAAACAAAACAAAACATTTAGTCATTTCAACCATTCAGCAGCCAGACGAAAAAAGTTCTAAAACAAAACAAAACAAATTACATGTGAGTTTAAGCATTCAGCAGTAAGATGGAAATAACTTTTCTCGACACATGAAAACATAAATCAAAACTAAACATTTTTCCATGTGATTATACTCATTGAGTAGCTAGATGAAAAAAAAAAGAAAAGTTTCTCCACACTCAAGTAATAAGCTTGAATCTGGAGTCACAAATCAATAATAGTGAGTTTCTGATCAAGCAATTAATTGACCTCATATTGTAAATCCCAATATAGCAATCGTCTTCCTGGCCCCATCATCTGTGTGTAATTATGTGAGTGGTAAGAATGGACCTGAACACTGAAACAAATACGAGTGGTGTGCTCTCGCTGGGACCGGAGAGTTGAGAAAGCTTGCTTGAGCATTATAGAGTTAATTAGCTGAAGATTACTATGCAGTGTGTGAGTCTGTGCCCCAGAAAGGCATCATTAGAAGCGGTGATGTGCACATGCCTGTGGTGCATTGATCCAGCAGCTCCAGGAACAATACAGATTGCAGATTTTATAATTGGGCCTGCGATTCTCAGATGACTTGGCTTGTGCTGTGTAACATGTGTGGGGGTGTTGAGCGGCTTATGTTCATGTAGGCATGCATGTGAGAGTGTGTGCATGTATAGGGGAATCTCTGGGTTGTGTGTGTGTGTGTGTACATGTGTGTGTGTGTGTGTGTACATGTGTGAGAGAGAGACAGAAAGAGTGTTCAGACAGACGTGCCCTTTTCCTGCCTGGAAAGAGGAATGTGGTGATTCTACATGAATTATGCTATGAGGAATCCCAGATTGACTAATAATCATACACACACAATGCATATAAATACCAGGTCAAACATTTGATTTTCCAAAAGGCCGTCTGGACATTTATGACTAATTAAAGGGGAAATATCTCTTTAAATGTGTGTCCTCTATGAGAGAATATGGGTTCATGGGGACTGAATTCTGGTCAGGGCCAGAGGACACCATATTGATTAATATAATATTATTACAAATTTATGTAATAAATTACAAACAGGCTCCCAAGATTATTTTTATTTTATTTTATTAAAAATAAATAAACAGATAAATAGACCCTTTTATTACAAACCCTTACATATTATACATGTAAAATGTGTCATATCTTAAAAATGTGTCATGTAATTTTAAACACATAAAAGTTGAATGCTTCCAAAAGTATTACTGTATTTGTATCTTTGATAATTAAATTGCATGATTGTTAAATCTTTACCACTAAAATATAATTTCTTCACATTTTACACTCTACAGCTAACATTTTTATTGTATATGACTTTAGACTATCACAACACTTACCCAAAACTTGCTATATGCTAATGATGTCTACTGTACGAGACTTTTAAATGCTGCACTTTCAAGTCTTTCTGCACGTGCTGTAAATTTCTGCTCATGCTTTACCTAACTCAATAAAGGCGGGGGATCCATCTGACTGTCCTCATCTCCTCTCTCTCTCTCTCTCTCTCTCTCTCTCTCTCTCTCTCTCCCTTGTCTCAGTAGGAGTCTGAGTTATGATAATCAGCTGATTAGTTGCTGTAGTCCTGCTCCCACAGGCTCTTTTGTGTGTAAAATCCTCTCGCTCAATTGACATGTGGACATCATCAAGCTGATGAAATGCAGTTGTAATGAACAAGTGGGCCGGAGCATCTGCACAGGGACCCCAAACCCACCAGGACCCCATTCCACACTCCCAGCCATGCTAATGCAGCGAGCTGCTCGCCCGCCGCGTGCCGTCCCTGTGGAGCGCCGCATGGAAATGCTCCGAGATGCATATTCAAACAGCACTTTCACTGGAGCACGCCGCATGAAGAGAGACAGAGGGAGGCAGAGAGGGAGAGGCTGAGAGCAGAGTGGCCCATGCTAATTTGGAAGCTGATTATTTTGCATCAGGCACAGTAATGAGGTGACAGTTCATTTGTGAGCGTGTGGGAGGACGAGAGGAGAAGGGAAGGAAGGAGAAGTGGAGGATGGGGCGGTGATGCTTGGCTGGACGCAGGTGTTGGTCCGCTCTGCTCAGAGCTGTCAAAGCTGGTCTGGGGGTTGCTGTCAAATTATCCCTCCTATAAAAGGCAGAGGCACACAAATCGGAGAGGCATTTAAGGAATTAATGCATTCATATTCAACACATATTGCTACCAGCATTTCATTAGAAGTGCACAGCTCGTATTAAAACTGACGGCTGACCTTTCACACTTCCCCTTTCTACTTGTACCGCTGCGCTTATTACATACGTGTTTGAGTCGAGGAGGAGCTAACATGATAAATGGCTGTTATTAAACACGGGGACTGACGAGGAATATCTGCTCCGTGTCATTCTCACTTTAACGCTCGTGCCTTAATGTTATAGTGTGTAAAGATATGCGGCCTGTGACAATAGAGCGAAAAAAGTAGGTGTATAGGTGTGTGCAAACCAGGTGTATTTTTGTTAAAACTAAAAATGTTCAGTTTATTTTTTTTTTTTTATTAAATAAATCATGCCTTCATGCCTTTTATGTAAAGATGTGTTTGACCCTTATCCCAGATAATAAAATTGTAATCATTACACCACTTGGGATACACACACACACACAATCACACTCACGCAGCCACGGGTCAAACACAGAGGTGTGCCGGACCAGCTGGCAACTTCCTGTTCCTCAAGGCACTGAGAGCAGAACCCTTTCAACAGGACAGATGCACACTTTCACTCTCCAGCCAAAACCACATAACACAGAACATCACCACAATATGGGAATTCAATAAAGAGGGCTTTTAGGTTCCACCCCCGTGCAGTACAAAAGAACACTTGTCCACTCAGGAACAACACATTTCAATATGCTTACTACACCTTTAACATTTATTTCATGACTGTATGCATGTGCAGGTTAGAGGGAGTATGTAATGTAGGCTATATAATCAATACAAAATATACCTCAATCTGACCTGAAGCAAAACTAGTTGATATTATTTACTGTACTGGTTAGAAATGATTTCAAGGAATATTTTCAATACTAAGTATCTAACAAAAAATAACGGCAGATTAATATGACAAACGTTGTATGTTGAAAGTGCTCTTTGCAGCAGCCTAATGTTTTTATTTTTATAAAAACCTGTACACTCCCTTGTGAAAAAGTAGTAAAGTTAAGCATACTTTTATTACTTATTACGAAAATAATATACTTGAAAAGAATATACTTAAAAGCTTAAAAGATACTTAAAGAGCTTTTTGTACCTTAAAGTACACGTTTCAAAAGTGTGTTTATAGCAACTGTATGTAGTTCTGTGTATTTTTGCGACTTTGGAGCCCCCTACAGTTAAGTGACTGTCGTGCAATCCGCGTTTTTCGCGGAATTTGGTACAAACTCACCAAATTTACATAATCCTAAAAATAGAGAAACAGAAACAGAGAAACAGAGGGCATTTGTCTTATTAGACGTTATTGTAATGGCCGAATTTTATTGAAACTGATATTTCAAGGTAAAAGAAAATGAAAAAAAAAAAAAATCCTGTAATGTTAAGTGTGTTCAGAAACATTTAATGAAAATGAAGTATACCTTTAAGTACACTTAATGGGCTTTTATTTCATTAATATCATATTATCTGCAAGTATTTTTAAAAATATGTTTTAAACACTACAAGTGCACATTTAATACAATTAAGCACACTTCTTTTTCACTAGGTGCTGTAGAAAATTGCATAAAGCCAGCCAATGAAATTGCATCATACACTTTGTGGGCTTGAGCTCTGGAATCCGACAGCGTAAACATACAATATACAAACACACATTAATTTCTCATTCAACCATAAAGCACACCATTAAAAATGCGTTACCAGATAACCTAAAAATATACTTTATCTAAATAAGCAGTTTTTATTCAAGCAGAACGCATTATTTATCTAATAAATCGACTACATTAGGTTACAGCAGCAAAAGTCATTTTTAGCGGGCAGATCAGGTGGCCCCTTAAAACACTGCAGAGTTTCAGCTGAGCCGCGCACAGAAGTGTGTTGTTTGTGCAGTAAGAGATGTCAGAGGGTGAATTGTGCGGGTTGTGATCTTTTCTGCTTTTAATCTGGAAGATTAAAGAGCTCTGCTTCATTAGCATGTGTTTCTGCATCTCCCTGCAGAGTCCATCTCTACACACACACGCACACATGCTCAGCCTATTACCCACTCTTGGGGCCATTAAGGCCTCACATTAATGATGCATAATTAGCATATGATGACAAATAATAGGAGTGAGCAGTATTAGGTGTAATGGAGGCTGCAGCAATAACATGGTATCCCACTGTTACCCACCACCAGCCATCC
>NW_015660888.1:16168-20349 GCF_001515625.1 Sinocyclocheilus rhinocerous
TCACATCAAAACTCGTCATTCACAGACAGAGAGCTCAGAGGACGTAAAAAGTTGACCTAATCTGCACTGTTAACACACACACACACACACACACACACACACACTTTGGGCTTTGTTATGTGTCAGACAGACTGAGCACATGGTAATGCATTCATCCCTTCACTGTCTCTTCTCTGATCCTCTCGCTCTCTCTCTCTTTCAGTCTAATTTTTTCTCTCGTTCTCTTTCTCTCTGCCACACTGAAGCGAGAATATGAGTGCTGTCAATATATTTGATTATGCACACATCGATTGCACTTTTCCAAAGAGAGGATTATATGCATGGAAAAAATACAAGGAAGGCAAACGAAAGGAAATGTAGACGGAAAAAGAGAAAGAGCGAGAGAGTTGAGGGATATTACGCATAAATCTGCAAAGCGTTCACGCCTGCCGCTGTCATTTGTCCTAGAAGCATTGACTTTTTGCTGTGGATGTTTTCAGATGAACTGATCCAGCTGAGATTGTAATTGGTGACATGCAACTTTAAGTTTAACCTTTTCTGAGACACTGGTGGCAACCAATTAACTGGCCATTGAATAAAAAACATCCCTAATTATCAGTCTCATTACGGCTGTATCGGGCTGTGTGTGTGGAGAATGTGCAGAAGACACAGAACAGAGCTCACGGCCTTCACCGGCTGCCGAGCTGATTAAAGTGACCAGAAACCACTATAATGCTGAACAGAGGAGCTGGGAGAAACCTCAAAGGAAATGGAGACGGAAAAAGAGAAAGAGCGAGAGAGTTGAGGGATATTACGCATAAATCTGCAAAGCGTTCACGTCTGCCGCTGTCATTTGTCCTAGAAGCATTGACTTTTTGCTGTGGATGTTTTCAGATGAACTGATCCAGCTGAGATTGTAATTGGTGACATGCAACTTTAAGTTTAACCTTTTCTGAGACACTGGCGGCAACCAATTAACTGGCCATTGAATAAAAAACATCCCTAATTATCAGTCTCATTACGGCTGTATCGGGCTGTGTGTGTGGAGAATGTGCAGCAGAAACAGAACAGAGCTCACGGCCTTCACCGGCATCTGAACAGCTGCAGAACTGATTAAAATGACCAGAAACCTTTTTAATGCTGAACAGAGGAGCTGGGAGAAACCTCACAGTACTTGATAACAGGAGGTCATAGAAGAAAACGTATCAATGGAGGTTTGTTTCAGTGTCTGTGATGATGTGGCTTGTCCTCACAGATCACTGCTGTGACTAAAGTGACCAGTGAAAATGTTGAGTTACTGTAATGAAGGCCAGCGACCACGGTGAAGTCTGCAACCTTCAACACCATGTCAATCACACTGCTGCAGAGATGAGAAGAGACTAGACAAGATGAGACAAGAAGAGAAGATATAATAGGAGGGGAAAAAAGATGAGACGAATTTTAACAAGGAGAAATGATGAGACAAATATGAGAAGAGATGAGATGAGACAAGAAGAGAAAGTGCGAAAATAGAGGAGACAAGAACAGATAAGAAAAGATGAGACAAGATAAGAAGAAACTAGATGAAAAAAAATTAACAATAGAGGAGAAAAGATAAGATGAGACAGGAAGAGCAAATATGAGATTCGATGAGATGAGACGAGAAAGAGAAGAGAAAATAAAAATGGAGAGGAGACAAGATGAGATGAGATGAGACAAAAGAAGAAGAAACTACACAAAATCTTTTAACAGGGAAGAAGATGAGATCAGATGAGACAAGAGCAAATATGAGAAGAGATGAAACAAGAAGAGAAGAAAAATACAAAAGGAGAGGAGATGAGAAAAGACAAGATAAGGAGTCTAAATTAGATGGTTTAGCAGGAAAGAAGATGAGATCAGATGAGACAAGAAGAGCAAATATGAGAAGAGAGGACAAAAAGAATCAAAAGAAGAAGAAACTACACAAAATCTTTTAACAGGGAAGAAGATGAGATCAGATGAGACGAGAGCAAATATGAGAAGAGATGAAACAAGAAGAGAAGAAAAATACAAAAGGAGAGGAGATGAGAAAAGACAAGATAAGGAGTCTAAATTAGATGGTTTAGCAGGAAAGAAGATGAGATCAGATGAGACAAGAAGAGCAAATATGAGAAGAGAGGACAAAAAGAATAATCTAAGAGGAGAGGAGACATGATGAGAAGAGACTAGACAAGATAAGATAAGATGAGATAAAGAGACTAGACGGGAAAATGCAAAGAGTGAAGAGACAAGACAAGAAGAGCAAGTATAAAAGAGATGAGAGACATAAGAGAAACTAAGCAGTTTACAGTACAAAACTGAAATGAGACAAGATGAGACAAGAAGAGAAGAGTGAAACAAGACAGTGAGAAGAGAATATAAAATATGGTACAAGAGAATAAGACGAGACAATGAGATCAGATGAAATGTAAATTATAGCAAAAACACAAGACAAGATTGAGAAAAGATGAGAAGAGACAACATGGAAAAACAAGTCAACAGCAAACAAGAAACGCAAAAAGACCAAAAGACAAAAAGAGTCAATATAAGAAGAGTGGAGACAAGATGAGAACAGACGAGACTAGACAAGAAAAGATAAAAGGAATATGAGAAGAGAGTCTAGATGAGACGAGAAGAGAAAATACTTTACCAAAGGACAAGAGACGAGATGAGATGAAACGAGACAAGGTGAGAAAAATGACACGAGAAGACGTGAGAAGGAGCAGATGACTTATCATTCAAGCAATAAGATGGCGGCTCTGAACTCACTGAAGGGTCTTCTTAAAGCACTCAAGAGGAAATCAGCTTTTCAGTCATCCGCCATGCTCTACGCACCATTATAATCGCCTCACGAAATAAATAAAAAAGTCTCTTGCACGCATAGAAAATCAGAGATGTCGGAAAGCATCAAAGTTTGGTAAGAGAAAAGTTTGGCTGGTGTTAATTTGGGCAAAACAGCCAGTGGCAGGTCAGATCCGCCGAATAACCAGAGGGTAAATGGGGAAAGAAAAGAAGATTCATACAAATAATAGAGTCTCCAGTGCTTTTAATTAGGCTCAAACACACATACACACAACTCCTGTAGCCTCTCTACTGTCTGTTAGCGTAACAGCACTGGAAGCTAATTTATGTAAACTTGTTCCATTATGTAGGCTGCTGAGAGTGTCATTACTCCTTTGGCTGGCTTTGGGGCTTTTCCCTACACAAACACCAATTGGGCTGCTCATTTGCTCGGTATGCTGGATGTGTATTCTAATGAAGCCCCTAACAACAACACGGCCTGCCAGGGCAAATTATTACCCCAAAGTCAAAACAAAACAAAGTGACTCTCTAATAGCTGCAGAAAGACCTCCGAAATCAACCAAGTATATCTGCCTGCATGGGCTAAACTATGTAACAAAGCAGATGACACGGTTTTGAATTAGTCTATTACAGATGAGCACTATTTAAAATTGTAACGTCTTTATTAATCAGTATAAATATTTGTGGCTGTTTCTTCACGTTCTGGAACTTTAATGTCCCAGGGGATGATAAAAAAAAAAAAAACGGATTTCAACTTCAATCATGCTAAAACTGTCTTGAAAACTTTTCATCATCATCATTTTTTTCCAAATGTCTTTTATGTGTATAGTTCATTGATTTACTATAGGCCTGTCGTGATTATTGATCAATCGATAATCTAATTTAACAATTCTTTGAGATACTCTAAATAATGGTGAAGTTTAAATTTAAATCACATTTTGCAATCCAAAGAAGGTCATTTTTATTATAATTTTTCATTTCAATCCAAATAAGGCCTATTTGTATTAGAATTTTTTGATCACACATTATTTTAAGGACCAATTCTCACTATTAATAGTTGCTTATTAGCATGCATATTACTAGCACATTGGCTGCTCATTAGTACTTATAAAGCACATATTAATGCCTTATTCTGCATGATCATATTCTAGATCCCTTAATCCTACACATACCTAAACTTAACAACTTAACCTTACTAACTATTAATAAACAGCAAATTAGGAGTTTATTGAGGGAAATGTTGTAGTTAGAATTGTCCGTTAAAGTCAATACATAAATATAAATAAATAAATAAATAAATAAAGTATAATAATATAAAATAATAGTAAAAAGATGATAGATAGATTGATAGACAGACAGACAGACAGACAGATAGATAGATAGATAGATAGATAGATAGATAG
>NW_015660888.1:20490-44740 GCF_001515625.1 Sinocyclocheilus rhinocerous
ATAGATGATAGACAGACAGACAGACAGACAGACAGATAGATAGATATATAGATAGATAGATAGACAGACATTTTAGGCTTTCACTGTAAGTGACATAAACAAAACTGAATTCAATTATTTGATTGTAATTATTTGTAAGATGATTAATCCTCAGCACAAAATTCATGATCATGACAGGCCTATGATTTACCCTTTGTGCCAGACCCAAAATATTGCTCAGAAAAATATTATTGATTACATTTGTTAAAACTGTGTTGAAAAGGAGAGAAAGTGCATCAGTGGGGACCAGAAACTGTTTGGTTACTCACATTCTTACATTTACATGTATTCATTTAGCAGACACTTTCATCCAAAATGACTTACAAAGGAGGAATACAGCAAGTGATTCATCATAAGAGGCAAATAAACATGAGAGTTGCTCAAACTACAAAATTTCTTGTATAATATAAATTATTCAAAATATCTTTTGTGTTCAACAGAAGAAAGAAACTCATACAGGTTGAGGGTAAGTAAATGATGTTTGAATTTTAAATTTTGCATTATCCCCTTAACAGTTTATTCAAAAATGATTTATTTTTATATTTCCTCAGAATGACTAGTATCTTTAACATTTGTTCATGACAGTTCAGGGGGACAAAAATGACAAAAAGTTATTCTTGTATTTTTACTTGTTAACGCTACAGTATTCCAAAATGTGTGTTTTAAGAGCATTTAATTTCTAAAAGTCCACCGGACCACAAAAAAAAGAAAACTTTTGATTTCCTCTCACATTTTTTCATTCTTTCCTGGCCTGCAGCTCTCTGTCTTTCTCTCTGCCACGGCTCAGTCCATTCTGGACGAGTGTGTGTTGAAATGGAAGGGTGCTGTGGATCCGGGTTTGACTGGCATCTGGGACCAAGAGACTGTCTGTGCTGTTTCAGTCAGAGAAAGTGAGACAGATGGAGAGAAAAGAAGAGAAGAACGAAAAAAGAGGAAGAGTGTGAGAGACATAAAGTGAGGGATGAGGAAAAGACAGAACGTGAAATATTCAGACGTAATCGCTCTCCGTCTGTCAGGAAGAGCAATCATGGACCTTCACAGACCAGCAGCATCATCACTATCTGGTTATGATATGATGGCAGAGTTCTGACCCTGTCTGGGGCGTGGAGGAGGAAGAGGAGGAGGAGGAGGAAGAGGAAGGCCGGCAGGGCAGGGCAAGGCAGGCTGCTCTCAGGCACGAGCTCGGGGCTGTGGACGTGTCTGCTTTAATAGAGCGGATGTCACTGCAGCAGGCGGGCTGAGCGGCCCCCTCAGCTGTCACTCATCGGGCTGAGTGT
Source organism: Sinocyclocheilus rhinocerous (assembly GCF_001515625.1). Lineage (NCBI taxonomy): Eukaryota > Metazoa > Chordata > Actinopteri > Cypriniformes > Cyprinidae > Sinocyclocheilus > Sinocyclocheilus rhinocerous. Next base: position 21,807 of record NW_015660888.1, read on the forward strand.
CAAGACGAGAGTCGGGTTTGAGGCCGCCGGATTACAGGGTAGTTACCATAGCTGTCAGATTACTGACAACCTGACACCCCCGCACACTGCACCCCTTTAAGTGTTGCTTTGTTTCCCTTCGGCAGATAGGAGAATTACCGAGCAGTAAGAGGAGAATGAGGGACGGATACAAAAGAAAAAAAGACAACAAATGTGGAGGTTTTAGAGTTGCATGCTGTGTTAGATTTGTGATGAACTAACTCATGCTTTAGTTCAGTCAGAGACAGAAAGAGAGCAGAACCAAAACAAGAGAGCCCAGGGGAACACTTTATTACTCAGAGCATGCTCTTTCAAAGCTTAGTAAACCTTATTGATTTTTTCTCATTTCACCTCAGAAGTTGTTCCTCAATTAGAAAAAGAAACACAAAAGAGACAAATGATAGCTAATTTGGTTTTGGAAAATCTGATGAGAACTGTTGGAGTTTGAGCACAGTTTGAGACATTATTCAGATGTCTCCAGAGGAGTCATATTTACTAGGGTATTCTTCTGAGGAGAAAAAAATCTGAAAAGTAGATGATTTAAATGGATAGTTCACCCAAAAATGGAAATTCTGTCATCATCTACTCAACCTTATGTCACTACAAACTCTTAAAGGAACACTCCACTATTTTTGAAAATAGGCTCATTTTCCAACTCCCCTAGAGTTAAACAGTTGAGTTTTACCGTTTTCGAATCCATTCAGCCGATCTCCGGGTCTGGCGGTAGCACTTTTAGCTGTAGCTTAGCATAGATCATTGACGCTGCATAATATCATTGCGCCTATTTTCAAAAATAGTGGAGTGTTCCTTTAAGACTTTAAACTTTTAACTTCAAAACACGAGTAGTGCATAATCCAGTGATATGGTTGCTTTATTTGATGAACAAATTTAATTTAGGCTTTTATTCACATTTAAACACGTCACATGCTAGAACAAACCTCATCGTGCATCATGCGCACACATTTGAATGTCCATGTTTATGAAATGTGATGTGCTCTATGTAAATGTGTTAATCATTGTTTAGGTGTAATTAAAAGCCTATATGAAATCTTTTCATCATATGAAGTGATCATATCTCTTGCATTAAACCGTTCAATTCATATGAAATACTTTTATGACAACTTTATGCCCTTTTTGGATCTTCTAAAGTTTGGTTACCTGGACTTTCAGTGGAGGGACCGAAACCTCTCAGGTTTTATTAAAAATATCTTTATTTATGTTTTGAAGATTAACCAATGTCTTATGGATTCGGAATGAGTAAATTATGACAGAATTCAAATTTTTGGGTGAACTATCCCTTTAAGTGAATATCTCAATTTTCGGTCTATGTAATCTTCTACAAGATTCGATACAATCCGTCTACAAGAAATAATTGATATAATGAATAGTTTGCTGTTTTTTTTCTCAATGTGATCAATGTTAGGCGTAACGCATTACAAGTAACACGATTTACATAATCAGATTACTTTTTTCAAGTAACTAGTAAAGTAACTCATTACTTTTAAATTTACAATAAAATATCTGAGTTACTTTTTCAAGCAAGTAACGCAATGTTTTCCCATTTATTCACTGACACCTCGCCTGTCCTGTGTTGAGAGAAATTGGGAGTGAGGTGCAGAGGCACTTCCTTCAGCCAGAGGCTTATTAATTTCACTTTTGGTGTTAAAGGGCCTTTACAGTTGCCAAAAATATAACTTTTTTTTTTAGTTATTAAAAATAAATAAGCAAGCCCAGTCCAGCGTACAAAAAGTAACTCAAATGTAACGTAATACATTACTTTCCATAAAAACGAACTAACACAATTAGCTACCGTTTTATTTAGTAACACAATATTGTAATGCATTACTTTTAAAAGTAACTTTCCCCAACACTGGCTGTGATTGTGATTATAATTCAATTTCCCTGGTCAGGCTGAGGTGTGGATGTAGTCTCTGGATAATAGACACAGGTAGACCAGGATCCGAGCATCACCAAGTACTAACGGCTCTCCTTAGCATACTGAAAACCCCACTGCAAATGAGTTCCACTTCCTCTTTTGTAATATATTATGGGGAAAATGGGTCTGATGCTAAAAGGGCTGTAAGAGTGTGTCAGTGCTAAAATCACGACGAAGATATTCCATAATGCTGAGCAGAATGAGTCGTGGTAGCTGGAAATATTTTAATGATTGAATAGACAGAGTGGGCCGGACACGGGTCAGCGGACGTGTTTAAATTTTTTATTCGTCTCATTCGAGCGACCCTGCATAAGAGACTGTCATTCTACACCTCAAATGAGCACTGGGGTGGACGAGAGGGAGAGAGAGATGAAAAAAGAAGAGAGCGTGTGGACATTGAAATTTACATCTCATAGTCTAGTGTAGTGGAACCACCCAATTAGAGACTGAAGGTAAGGGACAGAGTTGTGATTCAGAGAGATAACACTTCTTAGATAAAGCCATACTGCTTATATCAGTCTTTGAGTTTTAATATATACCAAATATGGTAGAGGACGATACATTTTATTTCACTTCTATCCATTTCCATATATATCCATATCTACTGTTTGTTCAAGTATGGCTTCAGATTTGTTTAAAAAACATTAGATTTTGAGTTGTCATCCGAGAAAACGTCATCCAAGAATCCAAGATGGCGGATGAGTCAAAAGAAATGCCAATGGATTATATTGGTAATATAATTTTATAAAGTATTGAAAAGTATCTATATAATTTTCATGGTAAAGCCGTGGTCATGAATGGACTTTTCGTTCCATTCATTTCGTTTCGAAACGCAAGCCCGTGCGAAGATATTTCGTATTTTGCTTCATAGCAAAGTTCAAGTTTGGTGAACTCTGATCTGTGAATTTGCGTCACGTGAATGCGTGAGACCAATATAAGATCAAAACGTCTCAAAGTGACCTCTCGTACAGAAATTTAAAACATGGAATAATCGCTAATTTTTAATGTCATATCCTGCTCCCGCCACTTTTCGCAGCACCGTCTGAACGAATTTCACATGCTCAAGTCTAGTATGAGCGCGGCTTCACACTTTAGATTAGGGAACACATATTCACAATTAACTAAGAGTGCGTCTCAATCAGCTCCCTAGTTCAGTAGTCAGGGCACTGATCAGGGAGTCGGACATTTTAAGGGCTGTCTCAGTCGCGAAATCCTTCCAGTGCACTGGAACATTCGCTCCCTGAAAAATCCCACAATGCACTGCAAAAACTAGGGAGCATTGGTGCTCACTATGCTCCCTTATCGGAAATTACGTCACATTTCTGAAGCGCGAAACATAAACCACTCGAGCCAACTCAATATATACAATGACACGCGATAGAAGATTTGAAGAGACAAACCGTTTTATTAGTATATTTCAGTATAAACACACATCGCTAGACAGGTAATGAACACATCTAGTTAACATTTATCATTAATATTTGGCTGAACTGTTGTAAGAACATGTAACAGAACAATTAAATCCAGCAGTGACGTTCAATGTTGTCCGTTGACGTTGTACGTAGTCATATCACCGGAAATTGAGTAATCACTGTCCCAATGTGCAGTGAGCCAGGGAACTTACCAGTGACCAAATTTGTGTACACGATATGCTGATTCACGAGCTCGGGAGCTAGGGAGCTGATTGAGACACACCCTAAGAGTTTTCCCTCAGTAAACTCTCAATTTGCTGCTTATTAATAGTTAGTAAGGTAGTTGTACATTTTAGGTATGGGATTAGAAATCTAGAAAATGGTCATTCAGAATAAGGTACTACTGACATATGTGCCTAATAAGTACAAATAAACAGTCAATATGCTAGTAATATGCATGCTAATAAGCAACTAGTTAATATTGAGAACTGGTCCTTTAAATAAAGTGTAACAACTTTCATCTAGTTAAAATGTACTATGTTATCCAAAATTTTAAAAGGTGCTCTTTGTAATAATGTCAAATGACAAGTTTTACTTTAAAGTACATTTCAAAAGTATGTTATATTTTAATAATCTTTTGTTATGCTTTTTTTTACTAATATACAAATGCATGTTACAGTAAATACTTGATTATAATTTTAACTGTAGTGTGTTACTCAAAATGACATTTAAAGTTCATTTATTTTAAATGTACTAAATTGCAACTTCATCATTATAAATGTGTAATTGAAAATATATTTCAATACATGACATAAATGTTTACCAGTACATTCGGCAGTACTCTTTAACATGCTTAAAATACAATAGAAGTAATTATGAATATATATACAGTATATATATATAAGATGCACTTCAATCTTAATTAAATGGTTAAATTGCATTTAACAGAATTTGAACTATAATAAATTTGGGTAACACTTTAATTTAAAGTGTCCTTGTTACACATGTTACGCGTACTTACTATTATAATGACAATTAATTATGCATAATTACATGCAAGTAACCCTAAGCCAAACACAAATCCTAACCCTAACCATATAGTAAGTACATTATTTTATATTTAATATTACTCAGTACTTGAATGTATAATTACACTGTAAAAAGGACACCTTAAAATAAAGTGTAGCCTAAATTTTCATTTAGTTGCAAGTAACATGCAATTACTAATATCAAACTCTATTGGAAACAACTGTGAATTTAAACAAGGGGTATTTTTCTGTGATAGGTGGTCTTTGTATTGCTGCATATGTTCCAGATCAGTCACTTATGAAGTTTTAGTATGTTTAGTAAGTTTAGTAACTTTTAGTATGTTTCCTAATTTAGGATGTACACTATGGTGACAGTAGACAACAAGACTATTCACTAGGTTTTGGAAAGCAAACGTTTTTGAAAAAATCTAACTCGCTTTCATTGATGTTTGAGCAGTGAAATTTTTGTCTTAGGTTCGGTCTGGCAGATCATTCCAGAATGTCCCGATCTGAGTCCTATTCCAGCAACTCTTCAGGTATCATTAATGTCCATTAGGTCAAGTATCAGCCTGGCTGCGATATACATGTGCAAATAATAAGGGCTAAACCTGCAGACGACACACATCTAAACAATTAGAGTTACTCGGAGAGAACAGGAGCGCTAGTCCTTTAAAGAAAGTTATGAGACCCGTCTGCAATGATAAGAAGCCTCTCAGTCCTGCCTGCTGCATTATGCCCCGCTCTCACCCTGCACTTTGCATAGCCTAAAGCGTCTTTTAAAATCCCCTTGTAAAATTCATAAAACAAAAAATGTGGTAGGTCAAGTCTAGAGGGAACCAAAGTAAGCTCCTTATTAGCAGCCAACGGAAAACACCCAGCCAATTATACACCCCGCGCGAGGAGGGCTCCAAATCAGCACCGAGGAATAAGTATTTCCTCCCTCTCCTCCTCTCCTCCTCGCTCTCTCTTTGATTTGATTGTAGGGAAGTGGATAGGCAGGGTTTTAGCTGTGAATCGGGAGCTGGTAATTATAGTGTGAGTGTTTAGTGGACAAAAATGCAGTCTCTGCTCTTGGAGCCATTCAAGTACAAACTCATGTAAATCTTCAGTCTGCTACACATCTTAAATTGGTGGGTTTAAGGGATTCCCAGAAGGAGCAGAGGATCTGAGAGGAAAGAAGAGGAACCCTGAGCTCCAGAGATATATAAAGAATCTCAGGCAGGAATTTAAAAGGCTACAAATTAGACCCGACATTAGTCTCCTCCTTCCATAGAGCCGGCGGAATGAGAATAGAGCAGAATAAATAAGAGCGAGACGGCTTCTTCCTGCTCTTAGAAGATGACATTAATCCTTTTATGTACAATGACAGCTAACAGGGCTTGGCTTCCTCCCCTGATGCCTGTGTAAAGCCAGGAGATTTTCTGACACGCTAAGGAGAGAGAGAGAGTCTATTACCGTTAGCGGCTCATGGAGAACCCGGCCCAAATGCAGGAGAACGCTTGAGCAGATAAACGTAGACACCAGTCATTTTTTTGTTTGCTAGTCGCTGGGTCACATAGGAGGTAAGGCTTTCGAGATTTCAGTTGTGCACGAGTGATGAAAAGATCGTCGGATGCTGTGATTACAGTAATTTTGCCACAGTTAAAGGGTTAAATGTCGGCAGGCATGCCACAAAGCTGCATAAAACACTGTATGACACAGTTTTTTGTAAAAAAAATAAATAAATAAATGGCTGAAAAGACATGCAAAATGTATTAATAGATTTCACAATAAGAAAGAATTAAATTTAATGATTTGCACTTACAGGTGTGTGAATAATGCCATATATTTCATACTGCATCATTTGTGCTTTGGACATCGTAATCAGCTGAGGTAGAGGTGTGCTAGAGCAATAAGACCAATGACAGAGAGAATAGACATAGATCTTTTGATTCAAGAACATACAACACACTAACTACTTCAAACACCTTAGCAACTGCATAGCAACGCCCTTTTGAACTACAGTTCAAAAGTTTGGGGTGGGTCAGATTTTTTTATGTTTATGAAAGAAGTCTCTTGTTCACCATGACTGCATTTATCCAACAACAATACAGTAAAGCAGTAATATTGTGAGATATTATTACAATTTAAAATAACTATTTTCTATTTTAATACATTTTAAAATGTACTTTATTCCTGTGATGCAAAGCTGAATTTTCAGCATCATTACTCTTATTAATACTATGATCCTTCAGAAATCATTCTAATATGCTGATTTGCTGCTCAAGAAACATTTCTGATTATTATCAATGTTGAAAATGGTGTTTGTTTTTTACATTTAACATTTTTCAAGAGTTTTTGATAAATAGAAAGAACAGCGTTTATTTGAAACAGAACAAAATAAAAGTCACTTTTGATGATTTTTAACTTATAATTAGATCAATTTTAATTTAATGCATCCTTGCTGAACACAATTCTTAATTTCTCTCAATCAATCAATCAAACTCTTACTGACCCAAATGTTTTGAATGAGATGTGTGAATATATTGTGATGCATTTTTTTTATTAATCATTACTAACATTTAATTTTCTTGCAAGCTTAACATTTGTATGCTTTTGAATACATACTGTACATACATTTAGATAGATAGATAGATAGATGATAGATAGATGATAGATGATAGATAGATAGATAGATAGATAGATGATAGATGATAGATAGATAGATAGATAGATAGATCGATAGACGATAGATAGATAGATAGATAGATAGATGATAGATAGATAGATGATAGACGATAGATAGATAGATAGATAGATAGATCGATAGACGATAGATAGACAGACAGACAGACAGACAGACAGATAGATAGATAGATAGATAGATAGATCGATAGACGATAGATAGACAGACAGACAGCTAGATAGATAGATAGATAGATAGATAGATAGATAGTGTCAAACTCTACTCCATTGTATTCTATTCTATGATTAATCTTTTTCTTTTGTCTTGTTTCTTTTTCTTTTTTATTCTTTTAACAATAAATCAGTGATATGTCATTTTTCTTCTATTTCTCTTTCTCTATTATTTTTTTTTTTTCTGTCAATGATTTTTTTTTGTGAATACAATTTTATCTCTGCCACAAAATAAATTTAATTGAAGGAGCTACAGCACAGTGTGTGTGTGTGTGTGTGTGTGTGTCTGAACTATTTGTATAAAGCTTGTTGAAGTGTTTTTTTGCTGTGATCTCAGCTCAGTGCTGTTTGATGAACATCTTAACCTACTTAGTGCAATTCTTCATTAGAAAGGCTAACTAACTATTGCTTCTCTCCATAATGATTTGCAACAGTGTGCACATTAAAGTAGATAATCAATGGCTGGCGTTCACGGCTCCAGCACAGCAGCTCATGTCTGGATAAAGCGTCTGATAATACGACTGCAGTGGAAGAGCGTTTAATTGCAGAACGTTTCTCTCAGCCCCAGATTTCTCTTCCCTAATGAAGTGTCATCCGAAAGAAGAAAAAAAAGCAGTATTGATTTTTTTCAGCAGTCAGCCTTCGCCACAAATATGTAATTATCCGTTTTATATGTGGCAGGGGGATGGGTGTAATCTATAGCAGCTAGCCTTTGAGCTACACTGACAGACCCGTATAGTGCTTTTACCCTTTTCAAAATATGCAGCTCTGTGATGAATGAACTTTACACAAAATGTTGTTCTTTTCTGGAGCGTTTGAGATAAAAACTGTAATTCTACAGACATCTGCAAAGCTTTCCAAAGCAGGCATGTTTACATTAACACTGAGGTAACACACACACACACACACACACACACTTTGTTTCACTGTATTAGTGAGCACATCTCATAGACTTCCATTGTTTTATATAACAGATTAATTATATTTTCTGTGGCCTACCCAAACCCAACCCCTAAACATAACCATCACAGAAACATGTGCAACAGACTAGATTTAAATAGAAACATTTGACCAATTTATAAGACTTTATAACTAGGACACATAAAATGTCCTCACTAGTTGGTTGTCATGATATTTCATTATATAAATGATTATATAATGATTATACTTGGTTTAACTGATTATACTTGGTACACTCCAAGATGGCGGCATGTCTTTTTGTCGTGTTTGTTGAACATGTGGTTGTCTAATTTTGTATTGTTTTCATTTGTTTTATAAATTTTAAGACTCTACTTTTAGATAGAAAAGAAGAATTCTAAGGGTTTTAGAAATTGAACAAGGGACCTTCTCAGATTTGGGAATTTCTGAAGCGGATGTTTTCTCAAGTGGATCTATGATGTGATCTCTTTTGGCCTCGAAGAGTATCGCACCTTAAGGGATTACAAAGACAGGCTTTGGATCTTCTGGAGCGTTTCCCTAATTCGGATCCATGATGTGAGATCGTTTGGCCTTGATGAGTACTGCACCTTACTGGATAAAGGAAAGTGCTTTTGCTATTTTATCTACGCTAAATAAGATATGATGATACTGTTCAGGGTGGTTTTTAAAATTCTGGGATTATACTGGACATTTTTCATCAACAGACTGTATATTGGGTTAAGATCAGGAATATCTTAAAAAAATGTTTCAATTCCTTTTTGTATTATTTATTTTCTTCTTTATGACAAGCTGCAGTGGAGGTTTTCACGGAATAGAACAATTCCGTGTAGGTTCTACACGCTCAGTGGATAATTGTCCGAAAAAGGGCACGCTAGAAAACATAACGAGTGGTGCTCCACTATTTTCTTTTTTATTTAGTTGCTTAAATTCTGTGCACTTAACATGAAATGGCATTCACAACTCATTTTACTTCAGTCATTTACTTGCAGTTATTACAAGTAAAACAATGTAAGGCCAGAGGTATATTTTATTCATCGGAAATATTAATATACTAACATAACATATTTGAGATATTAAAATCAGTTACTGTAAAACATAGGCGGTGCAATAAAAATACATTAATATAAAATCCATCAAAATTTTACTCTCCAGCAATGTGGCCAATAATAATATAAAGACAGAGCACAAACACAAAACACTCAACACTAAAATAATCCATTAAACATAGGCTAATTAAACACTCCATAACTACTAACAGGAAATGAAGGTTCACACAACTGGAAATTCGAAGAACATATTATTTTTCTAAAATAAGTTTAGCACTGTTGAAACAGTTAATATCAAAATAGAAAAAGAAATTCCCATGTGAATGGCTAAATGTTTACTGCATTGTTTTTCTATTTACAATCAATAAATGCTGAATATTGAACGGAAAAAATTGGAGATAAATTAGGTCATTTTGGGAAATTAACTGGTGACAATTTAATAATTAATTGTTTAATCTGATTATATATTATATTTGATGCATGAAAAACAGTTATTACTATCATCTAATATAATTTTGGGGAAAAAAAGGGCATTCGAGACCAATAGTAACTTGCACCAACAAAACTTTACACTCTGTTTTCTATTTCTAAGAATATTGCTGAAAGTACAGGATCTCTCTCTCTCTCTCTCTCTCTCTCTCTCACACACACACACACATTTCTCCAGACTTCACTTAGTGGAAGCTTCCTCCTCTTAAACTTTTGCCTTTTCTCCTTTCCTCTGAGCGGCATTCTCTCCCGTTTCTCTCTCTCTCCCACTTTCTCGACTCATTCGTCTCCCTCCCTGTCTGAAGTGCAGCGATGGACGAGCGAACCTTAAGCCTACCCCATGCTGTGCTGCCCTTCACCATAATAAAAAGCCATTACCTTGACCGCTGACATGCGCTGGGAGGAAAGGCTGGGCCTGATATTTATTGATGAAACTCTGAGCTCCCAATCTGCAGCACTGAGTGGACATCATACAGCTGTCAGAGCAGACAGGCCTCAGAACAGTGACAGCCCTCAACATGGCCCATCTATAATTTATGAACTACACTGAAAACAAGCAGCAAACAACAGAGCGGCCCGCCGAGCCTGGGGATTAACTTCTATAGCACTAAAGAGCAGCGGATGTGTGTGTGTGTGTGGCGGCGGCCTGGTTAAGGACTAGTTTGATATGGGGTGAATGAGTACAATAGCATGTGTTAAATATTCAAACTGGGCTGATTCTCCTGAGGCTGCTGGGGTGAATAATATTACAGCCATATTTACAGAGAAGGAAAGAAAGCAATGAGAGAGAACAAAGGCTTCTTCACCTGAGCGCTGTTGAGCTCTGGTCATCACATATATGAGATTCATATATTCTCTTCATTTACGCTCTCTTCTCTTCTCGCTGATCTTCCTTTTTTTAATAACGAGACAGTGACAGGACAGCTGCACTGATAATTAACAGTATATTAGCATCAAATTACTGACAGACTTTGGCTGACTTCCACTCTGCATACTTTACATCTTATATGATCAGGTTATTAATAAATAGAAAACTGCGTGTCAAAGGTTCACAGATGGTGAGATTTTAAATGTAAGTCCATATATGCTTTTTGGAATATTAATGGCCAAACCCCTTATGCTTTTACACCGTATAAGTGAAAATATGTAGTTTTACACTTTCTTTTTTATTTGCTAGTGAATATCAGTGTTGTTTTGTTACAGTGAGATACTATTATAGATTTTATAAATGTTTTGAATGAATTCATATTTTTCATTTTGTTTAATTTTAAATTTAGTTAACATATTTGTTTTGTATTTTTGTAATTTCCATCAGTTTTTTCAATGTCTATATGTCTCTTATTAATTTTTATTTCAAAAATTAAAAAGTTTTAGTTATTTTAGTAGATCAAGTTAAACTAAATGAATGGCAAACTAGCTGGAAAAGTTTACGTATATATATATATATATATATATAATATTTTTTTTTAAGCTAATGTTTATTTTATTTCAAGTAGCTAAATTATATGATTGATCAATCAATCATTTAATCAATCAATTAATTAATTATATTTTATTAATTTATTTTATTTTTGTTTTATTTTATTTTATTTTCTATTTTATTTTGGTTTAGTTTAGTTTATTTTATTTTTGTTAAGTTAAATAAACCTGGCAAATATCACAAGTAATTACAAAGAAATGACAAGTAACACATTGAATTAAATGTGAAATACTGAAGTAGAAAGACTGTAAGTAGAAAGACTGTCTTTTCTTGTAAATAATACTCCAATAATCTTTATTAATAACTTAACCTAAACCTAAAGCAACTGATTCCCACCTGATTAAAACATTTACTATTATAAATAACTATGTAATTAATTTAGCCATGTTAATTATTTTGGACTTGAATGAAAGCAGGTGATTTAGATGGAATGACATCACTTCCTCTGAACTCTTCTGCACTGGCTCATTCATACTGTGCTGAAACTTGCATTAGCACAATGGTACTATACGCCATCATGTATGCAGTCACTGGAATGAGCTGAATTTCTGTTGGACACAGAGTGAGCTGTGGGATGACTCTGCTCTCTTAATGGAGGGTTGGGTGTGAATCTACAGTAATTAATGTAGAACAGATGTTATCTGCTTCTTCATGACAAATATGTCTGGCCAGGCCAATTACAAGCAATTAATCTGTAACTGAGATGTTGATGATATATGAATATATGAAATATTGCGATCAGGAAAACATCAGCACACCTCTTTTGTGCTTTACAACATGTATTTTGTTTAGGTTTATAATATTTGCATAATTGTTTTAAAATATTTATTTATTTGCTTTCAAAGTGCAAAATCAGAAAATATATTAAAAACACAAACAATATAATATTTTCCACATCTGGGTCAATAGTGGAGAATATGATATCCTATGCAAATGATCTTGCGTGTTTCAGAGGTTTATTATCTTCTATATTCTCTTCTTTCTCTTTCAGTTATATGATGAGCAAAATAAGAATTATACTTTTCATATTTAGCATGAAATTCATTAAAGCAATTTATGTCACCATTGTAGAAAAGTACAGAAAAGTAAAGCTACACATACATACATACATACATACCAGGTGCTTATACAGATGTATTTATGTATGCATTTATGTATATATGTCTGCATTTTTTCTATAAAAAGTACAATTAAATGTATTTAAAGTTCATTTCATTTTATTGACAATACAATGAGTAAACAACTCTGTAATTAGTAGATTTGCATATTTGGAAGACCACAGGGCAATTCCATAATGTTCAGGCTTCCAATTCTTTCTTTTTTTTTTATTTATCCTGCAGTATTCACTTATATCTTATGACAGCTCTTAAACAACTTTCAGCTTGACAAAGCAAAGAAATGTTTCCTCTTTTAAATGCTGTTCTTCAGATCGGTGAAAGCCTTCTTATCTCTGGCTCTGAACATTTTGACATGTGTGTGATCAATACATGAGCCTGTGATTAAATTCAGCTATGTTTAGGGAAGCTTCATTCTCCGAGCCTCAGTGATCAAGAGGGGCCTTAGTCTGACGCTTGTAGACATTTGGAAAGCCGAGGATATAGAAGAGCGGAGGAGCCACCCCTGTTTTTAATCACTCATTTTTTTTCCCATCCCGAGAAGTGTCTTATGTCGATAAATTATTCCAAGCTTCTCCAGAGTCGTTACACATTTATTTTGATCTTGCTTCATAATTCACAGACTGCCGCACAATGTATTTTCTCAAAATGCGGGTAATTCGTTGATGCAGAGCGAAGTTATGATTCATTTATACTGCTGTGACAGAATAATACGGACATGTCAAAATGCATTAAAACTGCTCAATGTCTCGCTTTTATTTTTAGATCCAATTGAGATTTTACTGATCTTGAAAAATATACGGAGTTCTGTGTTTACTTCACCTTTTGGAGACGATGTGTTATTGTCCCAATTAATTTGTTATTCCTGTCACCGCAGGCATGGTGTGCGTCAAACCTGTCATCTCTCTCTGCTCCGCATCTCCAGGAAGAATGCCATTTAATTTCAGAGTAACTCCTTCATAACAGGAGAGAGTTTTTACTGAGAGGCTCTTAAGCTAAGTAAACACTGATTTGATTGCTCATCAGAGTGATGTATGGTAAATCAAGGGTGTCTTTGCTCATCTCAGCTCAGAGATCGCATGTGCTTTAAAATGCCTTCAGTTACAGATTCAAAGCGTGTGAAGACAGAGCGCCTGTTTTGAAGCTCATCATGAAGGCATAATCTGACCATTTAGCTCTCCCTGTGAAATGTGAATATTTGTTTTTATTGCTCATAGATGAGGGCCGAGTGCACATGCTAAATACAAAGTGGGCGACTGACTGGTTCAAGCCAAATGGTGATCTAAGAGGGACTGCAATGCTGAATAACAGTCTATACTATAGTACATTTTGGTATACAGTTGGATATATGAACATTTAAGTGTATTCTGATGACTGGTAAGGGTCTCTGGGATAAAGAGACCCCTTTAGTGCTGATAGCGTCTGTACTGCAGGGCTTCATTCTGCAACCTGAAGTGTATTTTTTGAATCTTTCTCATATCTTTGTTTAATTTGCAGATACAAACATTAGCCACTCATAGGCTGATTTACTCTGCTGTTAAGTGTAACACTGTGCCGATTTTTAAGTGTGGGAGAGGACTCAAAAAAGTGGTCTGGAGACCAGTTTGAAAACAGTCACAACTTTTAAATTTTTTTCTATTTGGTGACACAAGTAGCACAGAAATGACACACTTCACCTTTAGGAGGCGAGATTCATGTAAAAAGGTGGAAAAAATGAATGCCACCAGATAATAATATATAAAAACAAAAATAATTTTAATATAATGATTTTGTTGGACATGCATGGCAGAATCTTACATTAAAAAAATGTAAGTTTAAATTGACAATATAATTATTAGTTGGCTTATGTTCAGTTTTTACAGTAGTAGTTCTAAGTTTATTATAATTAAATGGCAACTGTATACTGTAAATAATAAACGTGAGAAGGAAATTACTGTAATATTTATATTTAATAATTATCCATGTCTGTATAACAGCATTTTTTAATTTATTGATTATGAATACGTATTTGTATATTAACTGTAATAATCTGATGTCCACAGTTCTGGCACTTAGGTTCTCACAGTGACCTGCGGCATGAAAAATTTAATTTATAATTATTTTATAATGTATAATATTTAATAATTATTTTATGTTGCTTTTTATTGTCATTTTACTGATTTTGTCATTAAAAGTTTTGTCTTTTTTATCTTAAATTATTTTGTAATATTGTGGTCATTGTTGAGTTTTATACTGTATGCTAAGCGTGCATGCCTAGTTATTTTCTAATTTTAAAAGTTTAAACTTATTTCACTATAGTGTTGTAAATAAGAAAGACAAATACGGTCCAAGCACCAAGTTTCAAATTGAACACTAATCACAATAATGGTGACTAAATAGTAACTATTTATAATATTATCCAACATTGCCCTGACAATAATTCGTTGTGTCATGAAAAAATGACCTAGCATGCATTGATTTCACAGTAACATTCTAATGGTTTACAGTGCATAATTCAAAACATTAATTAAGAATTTAAAAGCCTTATTTACTTTAACCTACAGATTCTTTTTTTAAAGGCATAAGCAACAAAAATAGCATGTATGTGTTCAGGGTACTAGAGAGATGGAAAATGGAGTGAACAAGAGAAAAGCTGAGAGAAGGAAAGGCAAGAAGCTTTTTTTTTTCCACTGCTGCAGCCTACAAGGATTTTTTTGTGTGTGCTGTTATGGTTCATCATTATTAAATGTCTCTTGTTAGATGGGAGAGGCGCTTTATCAAAAACAGCCATTCATCAGGAGCAGGGGCAGACAGCTCTCATCTGACCTCTGCTGCAATAATACCGCATCAACTAGGCCAACTACCCAGTTTAGCGGCAGAGCAGAGAGCAGCGACCGGAGGGAAGATTAAGTGCACTGCTTCAGCTCTCCACTCCCCCGGGCTCTTCTGCCTGATGTTGTATTGATTGCAAAAGTTTACCAGTAAGTATCACAAACAACAATAGCCAGGTCAACGTTCACTGAGGCCTGAATGGTTATTCCCTGATGGGAAGAGAGCCGGCAGAGATCTCTGGGCTAAAGCTGAGCCATCATCGGCTTGTGAGAGGAGCGGTTTGGGGTTGGCCGTGCCGGACCACTCCTCCTGACATTTAGGAAAGCGATATGTCAAAGCAAAGAGGAGAGAAAGAGAGCAAAGAGAGAGGGGCTGTGAGATAATTATAAGCCTTTGCATTATAAAAGGCTCCATCGACAAACTGTCCTCCGCATCTGCCATGGCCTGTTAAGAGCTCTCAGTACCCCTCTATCCATCTAATTACTACCATATCTTTTTCTGCCTCTCATATATAAAACATGTCATACGCTACATTCCGTAACACAGGCCATTGTGTAAACTTCTGGACAGTAAATCAAAAGCTAGATTTTTACAATTTCTGAAGAAAATGTCCAAAATATGCACCTATGATGCACAAGCATTGCTATGCAGTTCCTAAGGTCTTTTGAGTGTTTATAGCACATTGCTATGAAGTTGCTAGGATATTCTATGATATTCCGGCTTTTAGATATACTTTGGGACTCTCTTTGACCCATTTCATCATCCATCAAGTGAAGATTGTAAGTTCGATCGCTTCAGAAAGTAATAGTACACCACTCCAAAACAAGCTACATAATTTAAGGAGTCCGTTTAGGGGCTTCAAATGGCTGAATATGAGCAATTGTAGTCACTTTATCTTTAACTACTATGTAGTTAAACTAAAAAAAAAAAATCATGTGATTTGATGGTGTGACAGCGTAATGACACACAGAGCGGTGGAGTGGAGAGCGCCGCCCCGTGCTAGTCTGTCCCCCCATCTCTGCCTCTCTCGTTCTGGTCTCTGAGGTGAAATTGAGATTTATTACTGTGAAGAGAGACGCTCTTAATTTCAGATATATTTCATTTAATGAGCTGCATTAATGGTAATTACACTACTAAGAAGTGCAGCCTGTTTAAATGGCCTCCCTTTTGTTGTTTTCCTCTTTCGCTTTCAAGATGATAATGTGAGGTTTAGAAGACAGAGGAGACATCCAACTGGCAACCCAATGTCAGGGATTGTTAAGGACATAGTTCACCCAAAAATAAACATTCTGTCATTTTTGTTTAAAATCCTTACTGACTTTCTTTCGGCCGCAGAGCATAAAAGAAGATATTTTGAAGAATGTTTGGTTACACTTTATTTTAAGGTGTCCTTGTTACACATGTTACATGTACTTACTATATGGTTAGGGTTAGGATTAGGGTCACTTGCATGTAATTATGCATAATTACATGCAAGTGACCCTAATCCTAACCCTAACCATATAGTAAGTACATGTAACATGTGTAACAAGGACACCTTAAAATAAAGTGTTACCGAATGTTTCAACTGTTTTTGTCCATACAGTGAAAGTCAGTTGGGTCCAAAACAACATTGCTGTGGTGTTGGTTTATTGTTTAGTCTTTAGCCATGTTGTTGGGTCTGTAGATGTGCTGTTTAGTGTTTAGTTTGTTGTGTCATTTTTTTTTTTTGGTCTTTAGCGGTGTAGTTTGTTCTGTAGCTGTGTTGTTGTTTAACTGTAGATTAGTTTTTGTAACTGTGGATTCGTTTTTTTGGTCTATAGGAGAGCAGTTTGGTCAGCAGCCGTGTCGTTGGTAGATAAAACTGTAGATACGTCTTAACTTTGGAATGAATTAAATTGAAACTTTTTAAATGTAAATAAATATAAAAACGTGCGCAGGGTTAAGCTGTGCATTAATTTGACAAGAAACACCAGAGACCGGAAATGTAAAGCATCTTTCTGTTATGAGTTGAATGAGACTTCCGTGTGAATAGCAGTGCAATTTTTGGCAGTGAAAGTTACTCTAAAAAGTAATTAATTACTAGCTACTAAATATATATTCAACAATGTAATTAGATTAATTACTCTCTCTAAAAAGTATTGCATTACTGACTACTAATTACTTTATAAATCCCATATCAACCTCAACCAGTTGAACAATAAGGATAAACATGAAAGTGCTCTTTTAATTCTTTCAAATAAATAATATTAAATTGCATAAATTACTCTTTAACTGACCAAAGTATTTACAGGGACAAGTTTACATTAAAATTGTCATGATCTCCAGCTGGAGTGCCCATGAGCTCCTCTAGAGGGCACTCCATTCTGTACCTTGCCATTCACTCAGGACTCCATTTCCCATAATCCTTTGCCCGGACTCATCAAGTGCATCACCTGTCTCTCATCAGATCTCATCATCAGTTCACAGCTGTCTCACATTAGTAGGACTATAAGGATAGCACTCACACTCTCTGTCATCGCTGGTGATTGAATGTTGTATAGCTCTTCCGTGGTTTCTAAGTTTCTGTGTTTCTAGTTTCTCTGTTTCCTTGCCTTTGTGTTTTGATCCCTGGACTGTTTTCTTGTTTATGATTGTTTTGCTGCCTGCCCTGACCATTGCCTGATTATCTGGATTACTCTTTTGCCTTGCCACTGCCATCGTTGTTTGTTGTTGTTGACCATGCCTGTTTGACTACACTCTTATTGAAGCCTTGCATTTGGATCCCCATTTTGTCGTCATGCCTCCCTCGTTACAAAAACCATGCATTTTAACATTAGACGTTTTTTTATGTTTGAAATTTTGATGTTGTTTCATATAGATTTGTTCTATAGTCTATACAGTATTTAATGTTATTAGATCAGATGTAACTGTAAATATAAAGAGTAATCCCTTACTAATTTTTTAAGTGAAAAGTCATTAAATTTACTTAATAATGCATTAGACCCAACACTGGTAGCGGTGTAGTTTGGTCTGTGGCTGTGTTATTTAACTGTAGATTATCTTAAGTGTTGTAGTTTGTTCTGTGTATCTGTGTTGTTTACTCTTTAGCTGAGGTGTTGATTGTAGCTGGCCCACACATCAAGCACTTCAGCAAGGGCCTGAGGCACCACTGGAATTAATTACACACAAAAGCATTTCTGTTCGGGATTCACACACCAAAATTATCACTGGCCCTTTAATGTGCCTCATCTGAGTCCATCCAAACTAGCTGACTGCCCGGGGGCAAATAGCTCCTGTCCTTCTACGGCTGTGTGTGAGTATGTGTGTGTGTGTGTGTGTGTGTTTGTATATGAAAAGTGGGGGATCCACACATGCTGGAGGCTAGGCCAAATCCAGGGTGAGCGGCGAAGAAGGCTAACAATGCCCCCAGCAAATTCACCATCTAAGCCAGGGGCCACCCCTTATACACACACACACACACACACACAACTCCCGCTGGGACAGGGGCTCAAATTCAGTCCTGACTCTAGTAATTGTGTCATTTTGAGCATGATAATTCTTCATAGGCTTGGATAGAGTGTCAGTAACTATTTGCTGAATCTGGAATTATGTCTTTACTGAAGGACAACAGAGCCTCTGCTCTAGAAATTAGATTTAACTGACCAATCTTCTCTGCTTACAAGTAAATAAATGTAAATTAACATGAAAACAAATCTGAATATATATATATATACATATATATATACACACAAAAATATATTTATATTGTTTGTTTGTATTAATAGTAATTTTACATTTTTAATAAGTTCTAAAGAAAAACTGCTTTTTATTTTATTTTAAATACTGTGTTTGGGATCTTTTGTCTTCTATGTGATGTGTGTATATTTGAGTACATGTTTTTGTGTGCACCTGCCTAGTGACTGCAGATGTAAATTAGCAACGTTGCTATAATCTGGCTTGTTTACATTCTGTATTTTATACTAATATTCGGTAACATGCATTGTCCCAATTAAATAAATAAACAAATAATAAATATTTATATTTTATTTTTTGTTCTATATTTATTAACATTCAGATTTCATTAATATTTATTTATATTCCTCTGTATTTTAGAATTAATATGACTATTATTACTCTCACTAAACTGTAATTAATTACTAAATTGTATACATTCAAGGAGAATTTCTTCAAATAATATAAAAAAAAAATTAATACTTGCAAGGATTTCAAGGTGGGTTAAAATCATCAAAATAGACAGCAAATGCTGTTCTTTTAATCTGTATTTCTTAAAAACAAACAAACAAATAACATTAGAATTAGAATTCTAATTAAATTAACATTAGAATGATTTCTGAAGGATCATGTGACACTGAAGACTGGAGTAATGATGCTGAAAATTCAGCTTTGCATCACAGGAATAAAATACATTTTACAATATGTTAAAATAGAAAACATATTTTAAAAATTTTCACAAATTTACTGTTTTTTGTTTATTTATTTTTACTTTATTTTTAATCAAATAAATGCAGCCAGAATAAACTTCTTTCAAAAACATTAAAACGATCTTGCCAACCCTAAACCTTTAAACTGTAGATATGTATGAATCAGCATGTTAAAAAATATTTGCTTTCAAATGTTCCTTCTTTCAGATGATAAATATGGCTGTAGAAAGCAGCTGCGCTCACCGGGACTGGCCTTTTCTCATGCGATTGTCATGCAAGCACGGTTGTAAGTAATAATGTGGCCTTTAATGATGGAATGATAGACCTGCCAAACAGTAGCTGTCCTCCCACACACACACACACACACACACACACACCAGCAGGGACACATTAACATATCCTGCTCAATTCTCAGCTGCTTTAACATAATCCATATTTGTTGGGTAAAGTCCAACAGTGAGCCCACTCCTGTGGGTGTGTGCTGCTATGACAGTCTTCAAAGGCGGCTCTGCCCACAGCATAACGCATGCTTGACCAGCTAAGCAATTCAAAAATGCAAATGGCAGGGCAGTCTCCTCTCAGCCTTCAGCTCTCAGGGACAAATCCCTTTTGGCGAGACATCTATCTGACTGCCTGACTTAGTATTCCTCAACACCAGTGCAGAGTGCATGTGATCTTTATTCTAAATGCTGCGAGAGAGGGAGAGATAGATGGATAGATAGGTAGATCGAGAGAGAGAGATGAAGAGAAAAGGAGACCTCCTGTCAGCTCTGTGTGAATGTGCTCAGGTTCTGGGGCATGTCAGTGCATACATCACATTTAAAAGAAACCCATTTCAAATTCACCTTACACAGTCACACAAACTGTCAGAAAGGTTAGAAAACTATCATCTTTCTATTGTAACAGTCAGACACACCAGATTTATGTTGTTGTCTAAAATATTTGATTATGAATATGTTATGTGATGTATTGTTCAAAAAGATGTATGTAAAAATGTATTCATGTCTTATGCATGTCTAATGTATTCATGTCTTATGCATGTCTAATGTATTCATGTCTTATGCATGTCTAATGTATTCATGTCTTATGCAGATGTAAGAATAACTTTTATATTTTTATTAATATTTCAAGATGAACATTTACTGGACTGAAGCAACTTAGGTTTACTTGATTATCCATGCATTATGTTGTTGTCTAAAATATTTGATTATGAATATGTTATGTGATGTATTGTTCAAAAAGATGTATGTAAAAATGTATTCATGTCTTATGCATGTCTAATGTATTCATGTCTTATGCAGATGTAAGAATAACTTTTATATTTTTATTAATATTTCAAGATGAACATTTACTGGACTGAAGCAACTTAGGTTTACTTGATTATCCATGCATCATACGTCATAAAAAAAGATAAAAATCAAATATGATAAATCAGACTTTTGAAGATCATTTATTTGTTCATCTCTCAATCATCATTGTATTGCATTGCATTATATGTTTTGACCCCCACAATAAAAACTACAGAGCTTTAATCATAAAATTAAGCATCTGAATATCATCTTAAGACATATTTTTGGGAGATGAAGCATGAAAACAGCATGAAAGCTGATTTATATAATTTATATAATTTTATGTAAGTAGTCTGTTATACTGTTATAAAAATCTTATTGATTTATATTACAAGCTGTCAAATGCCATCATACTTTTTAGTCATATAAATATCAGCAACTGCACCAAAATGCATTTTTTGCTCAGTTTGGGCCTCTAAATAAAGCTGAGGTGCCCTCCTTGAGCTCCATATTCCTCTATACCATACTCTATGAACCATAAAAGCTTGATGTATAAAATATGATACAAAACATAAAATGCATATGCAAACCATTTTGTCTAAAGCTTCAATAAATGGTTCCATCTCAAAAAAAAAAAATCGGACTATTTTTTTTAAATATATAAGGCTTTACAGAGTTAATAAACCAAAGCTGCAGTTGCATTTCAGTGAATTCTCACTCAAAAATTATTTTCTCAAAAGAAAAAAGTTGTGTGGATAAAATCAACCACGCAATATTTAAATGACACATGACATGCATCACCAGATTTTTGATATCTGCACTTGTCAGAAAATGCAAACTATCAGTTATTCAGACTAAAGCCCCACTGAAGTGATTTCCCATTATATGATGCATTATAGAGCTTCAAAGAGCCAAATCAGAGCGCGGGAGAGGTGTTATATTTACTGCCTTTACCTGAGGTCTGTGTGTAATAAAACTTTAACGGGTCCATAAAGCTGTTCTTGTAGCAGATCCTAATCAGCTCTTTGAGCCTTTGAGCAGACGGGCATTTATATCCCCAACATGCTCTTTCACGTCTCGTTCTCTGTGTACAGAGAGAAGTGAGATACTCATATCTGCCAGACGTTTACACAGCACACTGCTTTACAGGGCCAGACTGATGCTCTGTGGGAGGAAAGGCTTATTGCTTAAATGCTCATAATGACCAATTACGGAAATGCATCATCCGTCTTCAACATAAAGATTACTGAGTCCTTAAGCACTTAAAAGTGATCCTGGAGTGCAATCGTGTCATGTGTTGACAAGCGTGTGGGCTTGAATCTAACCTAGACGTTTCTGAGAAACCTCTGTAATGCCTTACTGTTCTGATACATCCTGTGAGGATGAAAATAAAGCCATGCAACTCTTTCATGCTTGCAATTGTGTATTCATGAATCAAACTTTTTTACTTACAGAAGAAACCTTTTAGAGGTCCTTGCTGAGGCACGTAGCTCTATTAGGATTACTATAGCTCGTACTTTGAACAAACACCTCAGCCTAAGTATTAACATCTGCTACATATTACTTTAATCGATCTGACTTTACATTTCCGCTTGGCAAATGATAAAACAGGGCAAAACAAAGAGAGAAAGGCTTACATTGAAGGAGGGACCCAAGTCATATAGAGTCCAAAATATTTTGACTTGGCCAGTGACCAACATCCTAGCAGCCACTCAAACACATTAGTAACCCCATTAGCAACACACTAAAAACCATTTACAAAACATTAGCAACTATAGCTTGGTCAACAGCCACAACTATCTAACATCACAGTGACAAGTATGTATGTATATATATATATATATACATATATCATTCTGAGTCTGAGATCCGCTAATGAGCGACGCCTCGTGGTACCATCACAGAGAGGCTCAAAATCACTTTCCAGAACATTCTCGTTCACCGTTCCTGGCTGGTGGAATGATCTTCCCACCCCTATCCGGAATGCTGAATCTCTGACAATTTTCAAGCGACAGCTGAAAACTCATCTTTTTAAACGCTACTTGACTTCATCTTAAAAAAAACAAAAAAAAA